>NW_010562853.1:5825-13841 GCF_000687285.1 Phaethon lepturus
CCACTGTCCTAAAAGATAAGCTGGGGTTCACGCAATGTACGTTTAATGCCATGCAGTCCCTCTTCTACCACGTGTTTAGTTTCAAGATCCTTATTATAAGAACTACGTGAATCAGCTGGAAGGAGTCCAAAGAGGAACAAAAATGATGATTTGAGAATAAACAGTGTTTAAAGAAACAGTGGACTTGCTTAGCTTATAGAAGATGACAGGCAACATGATAAATAAGGGTAAAGGGCACAACAAAGAGGAAAGGAATAAATTGCACTCCATACCTGTCCTATGGATGAGACAGAATGAAATGTCTTTCGACATAGGTGAGACAATAGGGGTGCTCTTGCCATCTCAGACGGCTCTAAACACCTATCTGTAGACAACTGAATCAAGATTCAGATCTCCACTTCTTCTATCAGAAACGTAGAAACCTATACCATTTATTTGTAGATATATACCCATAGACATCTACACTTAGAGAATTAATCCCACGATGGTTATTTGAAAGACGTTTCCCAGGGAAATTATCCAAACAGTACAGACCATTCAGTGCTGGAGCATTTTGCCTATAGAGTGTACGGTGTCTCCAACACCAGGCATTCTCAAGAAGAAATAGGACAAACACCTTCAGGACTAATTTAGACAGAAGATCCTGCTGTGCAGTATAATGATGGGCCAAATTACGTCTCTTCTCATATTATTTTCTATGATTCTTACGATTCTGCTTATAAGGACATACAAGGGTGGTCAGGAATGGAGGAAATAGGCCCCAAGAGACTCAAAGACTGGAACAGATAAAAAGGTGAGTGTATAAAGTCATTATTGCCTCCCTATTAAAATACAGGCACTGAAAACTCTTCTGTTGGTTCAAAAATTGGAAAAGAAATCAAAATGAACCAAAGTCTGAGAACATGGATGCTCAATCCCAACTATCATAGTATTGCTACCTCAAATATGATGAATAAATAAATACTGAGACTATTTTATGCTTGTTTGCTTTCAGGGCTTTGTTCAAAAAAAGGGTGCAGAAAAATTATATAAATGGAAAGAATAAAGAAAGTAGAGTTCCTCATCTCCCAGGAGGTGAGGTATAAAGAACAGCTACCATAAGGAGAGAAGATATTACTGCTATCTCATTAACGATATGCAAAACCACTAAGAAAATGGTAGCTTGTGGTTAGCAGCTTTTGGGCAAATTGCACAGTTCCTGAAAAAAAAAAAGAAGTCTGAGTGCAACAAAACTTTATTCATTTGTGGTAACTATTGTGTTGTGTTGACTTCTGAGCCATTGTGAAGCAGAACTATATACCAAATAACATCCCCCACCCCCCCGGAAAAAAAAGCACAAGCATTGATTTTTTTTCTGCATCAGTAAGATCAGACTTTACCAAAATGAAGGAAACAAAATGGTATCACTTCACCTTATAAAAGCACCAACTACGCACAACACTGAGCTATAGAACTTACAGTAAAATATACCGCCAGGTGAAACAGCAGAATATGACTAAGAGCCATATTGGCTGCAGAAGGACAGAAAAGAGGTTGTTCCTCTTTTTTTTTTGCCAGCTGTGAAGAAAATAAAAAAGCTAAGGTCAACATTTGATTATCTGAAAATTATGACCCAAGTGCTCTTTCATTTTACTTTTTGGCATTTAAAATATTTTCAGACAAACTAAAGGAAAATTGAGAGTGCAAATTTCTTCCTAATCAAGAAATCAAAAAACCCAACTGAGGATGGAAACACAAATTATTTAACTTAATGAAAATTCCATAAAATTTATGCATCCAAAAGTGCTTAATGTTTTAAGGTTTTTGACTCAAAATTTGAAATGCTCTAGCAATTACTTTTGTTTGACTTTTCATTGCTTCAAATACAAATAGCCAATAGTAAATAAATGAGATGAAGGCATTTTACACTCCCATATCCTTCTCTCCCTTATTCATTAACTCACAGTATGACATCAGCAATAGATGAATATATGGGGTAATAAAGACCTTTCTAAAACAGGGACAACATTATTTTTCTTATACTAACATTGGGCTTCTCTATCACCTTCTCCAAATGCTCTCCCTGACCTAAAGGGGATCGTAGGTATGAAGAATCCCTCAGCACTGACCTTCCTCTGGCTATACAGTGTCTCACAGTTCCCCAATAAGCTGCTCCTTGAGGTGACTTCTATCCTTCCTGGTCTCCAGAAGCGAACACTAAAGCCTGTTTAGCATTCCTATCAGCCAGGCTTTTTCAAACATCAAATTCTTGCTTCCCTGTGCTCTGCTAGGAAGAAGATTCCCATGCTAGTTTTCAATCATACCACCGGATATGTTGACAGTGGATAATTCTCCTTCTTGCTGATGCTCTGGAAATTTTGAGAACAGCGAGCGTGACCCCTGCCCTGACCCACTTCAGGGATCCCCCAAGTGATGTCTCCCAGCTGCAGAAAGGTTTGCATCCGCTTGATTCACTCTCCAGCAGGCACAACAAGGGAATTTCTTCACCGTTTCTCCCACCCCCAGCATTACCGACCCCTTTTTGCAGCCTTGAAGTGCCTTAGGATTTTGTTTGGCTTATGCATGGTGAAGGAGAAGGTGATAATGGAGTGAGGCATCCATGCACACTTGTCAGTGTTCACGGACGTGAGAAGCAATTTTTTTTTTTTTTTTAACTTAAAAATAAAAAAATAAAAAAATCGCTCTGATTTATCAAAGGCAGATTTCTGCCTCCTGCTCATTCTTTTGATCCCTTCCCAGGCTAAGTGTTTCCTGCAGGGCTGCAAGAAGCACAGCCCCACACAAGTCAAAGGGTTTCAGAGTTTTCTCAGTGAGCAGGCTAAAAACCAACAAAGTAAGAATGCTCACACTGGAACATGCATCTCGTTCCAGCCCAGGACCTCTCTCTGACAGTGGCCAGGTGAAGATGTCTTCTGCCAAACACAAGAACTAAACAAATGTATAAAGGCTCCAGCATGGCTGGAATTTGGGGCTTGGGGCTGTCTTAGGGACTTGCTGAAACAGAGATCTTTGCAGTATAGTTTTTAATGGCTCTAGATGGATTTTTATTCCATGAACATATCCACTTGCTTTCTGAAAACTTTGGTAGTTTTGGGGAATTTCTCCACAAAACCAACATTTCTCACCAACATTTTCATTACAACTCCAATGGCCTTTGCCTCACATGAAGTCAATGGTTATTCATTCTTGGATTTTAGTTTTTATGACCCTGAGAAACCCAATATTATAATGAAATTTTGTCACTTTATTCCCTGCCTCTTCTTCCACATCCCCTATGAATATGCTGATCAGCACAGGTACATGGGCAATACATGATAGAGTGACCACATCAATGACAGCTACCGATGTCATCTATCTGGACTTCTGTAAGGCCTTTGACATGGTCCCCCACAACATCCTTCTTTTTAAATTGGAGAGAGATGGATTTGATGGGTGGACTGTTGGGTGGATGAGGAATTAGTTGGTCGTACCCAGAGGGTAGTGGTCAATGGCTTAATATCCAGATGGAGATCTGGAATGACGAGTGGTGTCCCTCAGGGGTCTGTACTGGGACCAGTACAGTTTAATACCTTCATCAATGACATAGTGGGATAGAGTGCACCCTCAGCAAGTTTGCAGATGACACCAAGCTGAGTGGTGCAGTTGACATGCCTGAGGGATGGGATGCAATCCAGAGGGTCCTGGACAAGCTCAGGAATGTGCCTGTGTGAACCTCATGTGGTTCAACAAGGCCCAGGGCAGGGGCCTCCACCTGGGTTGGGGCAACCCCCAGTATCAATACAGGCTGAGGGATGAAGGGATTGAGAGCAGCCCCACCAAGAAGGACTTGGGGTTACTGAAAAAAGTGGATGAAAAGCTGGACAGGAGCCGGCGATGTGCGCTCGCAGCCCAGACGCCCAACCATCTCCTGGGCTGCATCCAAAGCAGCGTGGCCAGCAGGTCGAGGGAGGTGATTCTGCCTCTCTATTCCACTTCGGTGAGAGCCCAGCTGCAGTCCTGCGTCCAGCTCTGGAGCCCTCAGCACAGGAAAAGGCATGGATCTGTTGGAGTGGGTCCAGAGGAGAGTCGCAAATATTCTCAGAGGAGTGGAACACCTCTCCTCCAAGGACAGGCTGAGAGAGTTGGGGTTGTTCAGCTTGGAGAAAAGAAGGCTCCAGGGAAACCTTACTGCAGCCTTCCAGTACTTATAAGAAAGATGGGGACAGACCTTTTAGCTCTGTTGCGATGGGACAAGGGGTAATGGTTTTAAACTAAAAGAGGGCAGATTTTGTCTAGATATAAGGAAGAAATTTTTCCCAATGAGGGTGGTGAAACACAGGCAGGGGTTTCCCAGAGAGGTGGTAGATGCCCCATCCCTGGAAACTTTCAAGGTCAGGTTGGACGGGGCTCTGAGCAAGCTGCTTTAGTTGAAGATGTCCCTGCTCACAGCAGGGGGGTTGGACTAGATGACCTTTAAAGGTCCCTTTCAACCCAAAGATTCTTCGATTCTGTGTTCTGTGTAGAAAAGCACACTATTAGTCTTTAACAAGAAATCAGTGCAGGAAGAAATTCCTCATTCTCCGAAAGAATAAAATGACTATACAATTTGCCCAAGTTGTCCTTAAGGGGAAAAAGGGCAGGTTTAAATTCCTGATGGACATTGTCTTTAAAAGCTCAGCAAATAATATATTCAGCATTGACAATTATTGCAATACGTTTTTTATTCTAGGGTGGCCAAAATGTGCATGGGTCTGCTCTCACAGACATGGTGATTTAAGGCTAAGACAGCAAAAGTTTGTAGAAAGAAGTAATACCTAATTAGAATAGATAACATGGTTGGAAAAATAGAAAACTTTTCAGGAATGGTGTCTGTTGATCAGAGCTGCCGAGTAAACAAATGCCAGTTGTTCTTGGTATAAGCTATTTTAAGTTAATATTAAACTACTTTTTTTTTTAAATATACAAGACTTTGTAAAACCAAATCATGCCTAGAAAATAAGAAACATAGCGGAGTTCACATTAAAAACTTCTGTGGGTTCCTGGCACTGATGATCAGAGAATTTAGGGTTGCATGCATTAGGTAGGTCTGAAATACAGTAACATTTTACGAATTGAGTAATTTTATCTAGTATATGTCTAAAGAATCTCTGATTTATGTTAACGTTATGTAGAGTTTATGCACAATGTATTTGAATAGACCGACAACAGTCACCTAAATAATTTTTATTGCATGTTTGACTCACATTAAATTATCATAGTTATCTCAGCAGCTCAGTGCAGTACAACTCACCAGTCTGTGTCCGTTGCAGGCTGCCAGGAAAACGAGACAGACTTTGGTATTCAACTACACTCAGAGAAAAATGGGACAAAACATTTTTTTGTCCTCCAAAGAACACAGGAATGACTATGGATCCTACCTGAAAAGAAAACAGAATGTACAATGGACTGGATAAAGGAATGATGATTAATGAGAAGCCTTAGATTATATGTAATCATAGAAAAATAGGTCTGGAATGGACCTTGATTAGCCACCTAGTCCATCCTCCAATTCCAATGCCAGATCAATAGTGCTTACTATTTGTCCAGTACATACTTACAGACATCCAGTAATGGAGCCACTATTACACCCTCTGTAACATAAAGCTGTGCCTCACTAATGTTACCATTAAAAAAGCTTTTCCTCCCTGATGCAATTTAAGTCCATTACATCTTACTCTACCTACCAAGAATAGATCATTCCCTTTCTCTTTGCAATGGCCTTTTAAGTATATGAAGACTCTTATGTCTTTCTTCTGCTTTCTTTTCCTTAGTCCGAACAACTCCAGCTCCTTCGTCTTCCCATTCTTCTTCCCGTTCATTCTTGTTGCCACCTGCCCTGTATCCTGTTGGTTCACATACTTATTGAGCTATGGTGCACAAAACTAGCCCTTCCACTGATGTCCTACCTATACTGCAGAGAGCCCACAGATCCCTTCCCACACGTAACATCTTCCTGGGACGTTTAATATTTTTGCCATGAAAACACGTTGCTGACTCGTGTTCAGCTTGCGACTTACAGGAGATTTCAGATTCCTCTCTGGAAGATTACTTTTTCACCAATTGTTCCTTTTCCTGAATTTGTGCAATTTTTTACACCTGCTCAGCAGCTTGTTTTTGTCCCCTCAACCTGAGCCTTACATTTTCTAGACCAGTTTTGTGTTTGCCAAGATCCTAATCCCCTCCTCTGATATGCCTGCAATTCTTCCCAGAACTGAACAGAACTGGATTTAGATTCCTAGAAGATCCTACCTGGTAAGCCCATTTTGATACCAGCTGTTGATACCTACTCTGTAGGCACGGTTATCTACTTAGTTAAGCCCCAGCTCCATAGTAGCTCCACACAGACTACGTTTCCCCAGCTTTTTATCAGAACACTAAGGTACAATACCAAACAATGTAACATTACATTTTCACATGACTCAGTTGCTGTGGTAACATAAACTAACAAAATGTACATTGTCGTAGCAGCTTTGTCATATAAAGTATGTAGGCTTTTCTACGCAAATAACGGCAGAAGCAGCACAAGATTCTGAGATTAAAAAGTAACTGGACAAAATGCAGTGGCTGAAAAGGGAAAATAATGCCGGGTGGAGGCTAAACAAAGAGCTGACAAATCATCTAGACATGTCAAGGATGTCACTTTGGAACATGGGACCATAACTGTGGTTAAGTAGAAGGAAAGGATGAGGGTCTACTTGCAAAAGGTACTCAAACAACTGAAGCAGAAAGCCAGCAAGAAGTAAAAAAGTTTAGGATCTTTAAGTAAAGTAGCAGTTATTTAAGAAGATCAAAGCAACAGGCACTAATAGTGATGACATTCTGCTGAAGCCAGTTATCTGCTCTGGCACATCTGATATGTCAAGAACAGGCTGGATCAAGTTTTGGGCAGGGGTTACCTGAGAAGTGGACTGTTGTGGATGGAGGCATGAAACGCTGGTTTCCCAGGCTGAGAGGGTGAGGAGTAGCTTCAATTACAGGGGCTGGCCAGTTCCAGGAATAAAAGAGGCATCCTCTATGTCACAGCCAGAAAATATTCAAGTCATGGAAAACAGTAAGGGGAGAGTGGCAATGGCAGATTAAATGCACAACATAATTGAGAAGGTGAAGAAATTCTGAAAATATGTGTGGTTCTTCTAATTAAAAAAAGAGGTAACTGTGATGCAAAGCTGCTAAAGCAAGTCTAACTTGACAGAAATTCATAAAGAAGACAGAAGGGAAATCAGAGTCAACATGCATAGGAGGCCAGTTTTATAGAAAAAATATTTTTTATAAACTTTTGCTGTTCTTACGTACTGTTATGTTGTAGTTACGCAAATACAGATACTGGAAATGAAGGAGGTTCTGGTTTCAGAATGGGGCAGCTGGTCCTGTTTTCTCTCTTTTTGCTTTTAAGTACTGATTAATCCCATGAATGTGTTCTCGTTTATTAACAACAACTTTTTCCTTCATTTGCTGACCAGGAAAGTGTTGTGCAATGAGTGAAAGTCCCAGAGAAGCTACGGAAATCCTGAGTTTCAGCAAAACCTGAAAAACAGTGGTGTGGGAAAGACTGTGGACATACAATGGGGAACAAAGCCCAGAGGAAGAGAGAGAGATGTGGGAAGTTCTGGAGGCGTATGAATCTCCAGTCACTGACTGTCCTACCCAGAGAAAGTCTTTCAACACTTACAACCTCCCCCTCTTCCAAGGCACTACTGCTATATTTGGGGTTTGCGGTCATAGGACAGAAAAATCCTGAATTCCCAAACGCCTGTTTTAATTGGGAAGCAACTTGCTTCCTAAGGCAATAGAGAGGAAATGAGGTTTTACCAACGAGCAGTGCAGTGACATCAAGCACCTCACATCACTTTTGAGTAAACCTCATAGTTGAGCAGACTTAACTCGTGCTTATAACTAGCACATTTTAATCAATTACAAAGATACTGTAGGTTTACAGAATAGTATTCTCTTCTAAACAGGAGATGACGTCAAAAAGATCCTTTAGACAAACTCAGCAGG
>NW_010562853.1:13872-15253 GCF_000687285.1 Phaethon lepturus
AAAAAATATTAATGTGAAACTTTGTGATTTTAAGTAGTTTCAAAATCAATTCCACTCCATATTATTCTATTCTTTCTTATTCTGATAATTGAGAATCATTTTCTCCAGCATTGCAGTACTTTTAACTGACTCATATGCTCCTCAATCACCAGCAAAGGCTTCCATAATAAGCAGCAAAGTAGCACTGCAAGTGTCTAATTCTTTAGTCTTGCTTTCACTGATTTTGGCTATTAAATTAATATTCATAGTCACATTTGGACACCACTCTGATTGTGAAACAGCATCAGCATGCCTGGGACTGAGGGAACAAGCATTTTATTATTTTTTTTTTTAGTAGAGGCCTCAAACTACTTCTGCACAGCTAAGGAACTAAGCTGCAGAGAGAGCCAGCCTCTTGCACCATGAAGTGGTGAAGCTGAACCCTCCAAACTCATGGCTAAGATGGGGATGAGATACATTGAGAAATTCAATAGACCTTGTACTGAATGAGTTGAACGGACAAAATCGTGCCATCGTTCTTACAGACTATGTCAGCTCTAAGAGGGAGGGTTTACTGAAACATATATAGGAAAGCAACATAGCCCTGTTCCTCTGCAATCTTTTGTCCAGGCAAACTTACCACATTTTATTAGAAAAATAAGCCGTGCAGGGTGTCCCTTTGGGCTTGTATTTCTGTGTAGGATTTGCATAGATTAGATTCAAAATTTAGAAAGTTTTAGCCCATTTTCTGCTGGGTACTGGAAGAGTTTTTTATAAACCTCAATAGCAGAATAGAAGCGAGTAGGAATTACATATACAGACTTGCAGCCTGTGAGTAGCAATAGCTGTATGTCGCACCTCGTATACGATACGCTCAGTCAGCTCACAAGCCATCATGACAATGCCAGAGATTCATTCATCTCTTCTCACCAGCCTCCCGGCGCTCAGCCGCCTCGGCAGGAGCACAGGAGGCAGGGTGGGATGGTGAGAGGTAGATTACTCCATCTGCATAAAAAGTAACTGTGGAGTGGGAGGAAACACCTCATAATTGGAGCATGGGACGGAAATTAAGGTTTCTACCAACTCTGCCACAGACCGAGCTTGTGATCCTCGGTGAAAATCTCCCCGGCCTCCCCTTCTCCCTCTGCAAAGACACGGGCAGGGAGGCATGCGAGGGTTGAGAAGCAAACGCCCGTAAGCCCGCGGAGATTTTAGCAGATGGCAGCAGGGCCCTTGCCAGGCTGGCAGGCCCAGCTGTCCAGACCGCGCCGCCACCGCCGGCCAGCTCGTTTCAGCGCGGTGCTTCCCTTCTAGCCCCAGCCGGTAACGTTCTGGTATTTCGGGAGGGCGTTACTACGGCGGCCTTCGCCCCCCCGCGGCGAAAACCCACCACACGGCGGGT
>NW_010562854.1:0-5295 GCF_000687285.1 Phaethon lepturus
TCTGGAGAAGAGGAGGCTGAGGGGAGAACTCTTCCAATTCAAGGACATCAAGCCGTTGTTGAATGGTTTTAATTTGGAGAGGAAAAGCAGCATGTAGCTGTATCTGCATTAGCTGTGTAGCTACTGGTGTCTCAAATCTGTTAATGGTGCTGCCCACAACAAAGTCAGGATTTACTCCCCAGCACCATGAATTTTTGGGATCTTGATCTGCAACAGATTAATATTTCATGTAACGCATCTAGTGAGTCACATATTTGCTTTTCACGTTGTGAGTTTTCTTCACTGTGCGTGAGGAAATAAACATGCGGCTGAAATAATTCTGAAAGAAAATACAGGAAAACTGGCTATTAATTCAGAGTTGCTAAATGCTGTCCTTGGGTGTTTAGTTGGGCTGTATTCGTCTACATTTATCCCTCTTGGGGATGATTTGCAGCCCTTTTCCATTGGCATGTCTGTTTCTCTTTGTAGACACTAAAATAGATTCTTAGCTAATATTTCATAAAAAAAAATATGAAAGGAAAGTTCTGCAATTTATATCTTATTGAAAGAGTCATAATTTGCTGCTACTGCTTGAAAATAGAGAAAGTATAGGTAACTTGTGCATTGCAGGAGGTTTGCTTTGTAGTTCACAGTTCTGACATAAAATTACTGTGGGCGCATGAATCGGTGGTATTTTGTCTCCAGTAAATCTTTTGGCCTCAAGGGCAACCCAAAATGTGTTTGTGAGCTGTAATAAAGGGTGGTTCATTCTCTTCTCCTCTTTTTATAATACTGCATTGCTTAAGGTGGTGTTCTACTTTATTTTTCTTTCAATGTCAAGAATTTTATTTTAATAGGACTTGTGAAATCTGGAAACTTACGGCAGATTAGTAAATCTGCCATAAGTTTATAACACTCATGAAGAATATATGAGATTATACATAAAGTTAAACTCTTCTTCACTCTTTGGATCTGCTTGCTAGATGACGTGAAACTTCATTCCCTAGGAAAAGGGTTTTCTGTTCAGGAAGACAGTATGGTAGGCATATTCTCTGAATTTTCCTGGAAGATAATTAGTCTAACTGTCTTTGAAGTGTGTTACCTAATGTGGATCTATATTTCAGTGCTAGATGTTTGTTTGAAAGGGTTGTGTTGTGTATTTGCTATAGGTTGATTCAGTAAGGCAAATGTGTAAATCACTATATTTGTGTCACTTATCTATATTTTGTATATTTTGGAATTTAACATCCAGTTTATTAAAGTTGTCTGCTTGTCATTGGAGTGAAGAAGGTTTTTAGTCAGGAGAAGCATGGGTGTAGGAGGGGGCAGGAAGTTTCAAGAGACTTTTTTGAAGCCATGTAATGACTTTTCTTGTCACCTCTTTTAGTGAAGCCTACAGAAGGAGTTCTGCACAAGACTTCCTAGAGTTTCTTTGGGCAACTGCATGGATGAGGATAAGCAGTCCTCTCCCTTGTGGACTGCAGTTATGCTGTTATAACACATGAAGAGAACTAGAGGGGACCTCTTGGAGTTTCTACTCCAGACATTGTCAACATCATGCACCTGGATGTATATTTTTGGGACTTTCTGATATCCCTGCTAAATAATAAATATAACCCATGACCCGTTTACTGTCTCTGCAGTCTAAGCTGTGCTGAACTCATTGGAGAGAGGTGTTGGAGTCTGATTTGCTTATTCCTCCCCTTTGCCCTTGGTACTGTTTGCCTTCCCAGCCATGTCTATGATCTAGTACTATGGATGGGCCTGCAATTGATGTGTTCAGAGAATGCCTTTTGTGTCTGCAATGTAGAGATGTCCAGAAGCAGTGCGGCAACCACTCACAACACAAATCATGAGTGCAGCACATGGAATCATTCTTCTTTATTGAGGAGACTCACCTATAAATCAATGATGTGATTTATAGGTATTTCACAGTATTTCATCTTTCCTGCTCATCTTCCAGTTTTTGTCAGTCGTGTAGTGTTGAATATGCAAAGAACTGAGAAACTATGAGTTAGTACTAGTCTATTAGTATTAGATATATTTCCCCTAGAATTTGTTAAAGTTTGTTATCCCCCCTTGGGATTTGGGTTCTTGGATCTCAATTTTATCTCAAGCAGAGGGAGGCTTCTAGAGTTTGTCTGGATTTGTGGCTAAAAGGCAGTAGTTCTTCCATGCTTGCAATATTTAAAATCAGAACTATCATCATCAAAACAGGGTGTTTTTTTTTAAAGGGCTATGAACATAAGAGTTTCATGTTTACAAAGCCAATTTGAGAATCAATTGTAATATCAAGCCTAGTGCAAAGATAAGCCTATGATAACAGGAGAGTAATTCACTCTAACATTTTCATATGTTAAGCTGCATTGGATGCACATTAATAAAACAGATCCATAGAGAGGATGGTGTCACACTGCAAGATGTTTGTCTGGTTGTTTTCATTGGCCTGACAGAACTCCAGTACGAAAGGTACAGAGTGTGGACAGACTCTGTAATGAATTTCCATACCAAATCATCTGTCAGAACCCTGGTCAGCTGGGAACAGACTTGCTGACAGACGTGAGACTCCTAGTGGTGCATATAGGTGGTGCATGTGGTGCTTTATCTTTTATTTAAAACTCAGTTGGCTCCTTGTTCTGCAATTTTAATAGAGATGTAGTTGCCATTGCCACAGCGTCAATTTTGCTATAGTTTTATCATGCGGAATGTTGAATGCTGTATGCCTTGTTCTGTGAAAAGGATGCATTAGGAGTCTTGGAAAACTCAGCAATGCTAGAAAACAAATTTTCATTGGTATTCATTTACAGAAGGAGTTTCACACAGTTTTTATGGTCTTGAACCAAGAATATTTTGGTGAAATAAACTGTTATATGCAAAAATTATAACATAATTTATAGTGGTTAGTCAGTCTCGGAGCATTGCTATGAAATTGCTGTTAATTGATCGTAACATAGTATTATGATGGACCTTGAGTAGAAAAGAAAACAACTTCTAGTATCTCTTAGATTGTATAATTTGAAATTGGGTAACGGTTCTTTGGAATAACCTATAACCTCTAATGTGTTTTAATAATACAAGTTTTTGCAATATTGTCTTACAGTTGTTTTTTAAATTTATTTTATTTTTAGTTCAGAGCAGGCACATTACAGTTATACTTTGCTTATCTGAAACTGTTATCTATGGCAACCACTTATTCTGTGTTTAACAGTGGTGGGCAAATTCCCCAGTACATCTAAACTTGTTTAATATCCCCTTGCAGCATTTGGACAATGGACTGATGTTGTTTGTTAGAAACCATGAATCAAAGTTAAATTGAGGGTATAAATCATGTTTAAACCACAGAACAAAATCATCTTCATGTGAAAGTAAAGGAAACCATAGGATAAAATAATTGCAAATTCTTGGTTAAAATAGGTGCAGACTTCTTAAATCTTTCATGATGAATGTGGGGCTTGCATATGTTTCCCCACAGTTAAAGGTACCTCTTTTGTACGTGCACTGCATTGACGTGGCAAAGCTCAGGCTTGATGACTCCACGTTCTGAACGCATCTGGTCAGCAGCTTGGCAGTTAGCTGAACCAGTGTGTAGGGTCCTCTGCTCTTGCTTCAGACCTGAAACGGAAGTAGAGATATTAAGAATGGTCAAAGTATTCCTACCAGCAGGTGAACTCTCTAGATGCAGTCTAGTGCTGTGGCTGCTAGTGTATGATCTCCTCTGGTTCTGTCTTTCCTACCAGAAGACAAGTTGAGAGGATGGTATGGATAGATTGTAGGGGTTTGCAGGAGCAGCAGTCACTTCTGTTTGTTGGATCAAGAGGCAAAAAGGGTTTAATGAAATTAAACTTATGCTACTAAGACTTCTGTGAATTTGATCAGTGGAGCTTAGGTTAGAAGATGTGGTGGTGCATCCCATCCTCCCTCCCCTGCCCCTTGCTCAATAAGCCTTGGCCTTGGCCTTGGAGCAGAGAGTTTGGCAGTTAAGGGCCCCTTGACTGTACCAAGGGGTCTTGTGTAGATGGGAGTAACTCACCATCCCCAGACAGCCTTGGAGCATATCTTATCTAGCTGTGATGTGGGTGGATCAGTACCAGTGTCACTGGGATGTCAAGAATTCTAGCAATTGTCAACAAATATTTGTGGCAAGGATGGAAATTTACTGATGCCTAAAGTCAACCATCTCCCAGTCCTATAAACAGTGGTCCCAAGAGAGCCCCTTTGAGCTCTCCTGGACCGCAGCGGGCTGCGACCAGCATCTCCCTCTGAGTGGGACGCCTCTCAGAGCCCGCAAGTTCACGATCAGAGGCTCGGCTGATCACCCGTTGAGCGATGTAAAGCATTCCATGTGAGTATTCGGTCGAATTCGAGGGGGGGCATTTAAAGGTACCTTTGTACATATTTATCTATTTTCTTTATATCTCTTTATGTGTCCGATCTTAGTATGTTGCTATGATTTGATACTGTGGTTCGTCTCAATCTCATTAGTCTTAGTAAGTTTTAGGTTAATTATGTTACTGAGTTATACATATATATGACTTGATACTGTGATTTATCTCAATAGTGCTAGTGAATTTGATTGCTGTTATTTTAGAGTTACACCAAGCACTGCACCAGAATCCCCGATACCCTATCCCTTT
Source organism: Phaethon lepturus (assembly GCF_000687285.1). NCBI lineage: Eukaryota > Metazoa > Chordata > Aves > Phaethontiformes > Phaethontidae > Phaethon > Phaethon lepturus. Next base: position 4,614 of record NW_010562854.1, read on the forward strand.
AGTCATAAACTGTTGACCAAGTCTGGGACTAGGAGCGGATTCAGCCACACCTAGACTCCTCTCTGAGAAGGAGTTTAGAAAGCAAGGGGGACCACTCTGAACCTCGTGACTCAACGGGAGGGCATTCCTTTACTTTCCTTACCTAACCTTAGTCATAAACCGTTGACCAAGTCTGGGACTAGGGGTGGATTTTGGTCCACTCTGAACCTCATGACTAAACGGGAGGGTCTCCCCTACTTTCTCTCCTCAATATACATATAAGTCACATTAGCCCGGTTCGATCCACGAGCAAATCATTCCAACCTAATTGTAACTTGGTTTCTCTTTGTACACCTTTGTTAAGTGAGTAATAGAGCGAACCTTGCCATCAAATTCTGTTAAGTCGTACCTTTTTACAAATCTATATTAAAATCATTCGCTTTCTGATATCTTTGGTGGTGACTCTTTAAGCAGCCCTACCACTTGTTCGTGACAGAAGAATAGAAATAATTCTTCCTTAAGGCTTAGAAATTTCCATGTTTGCTTTCCTTCCAAGTTAGAGTAGACGATGTGGAAGCATTTATGAATGAGCCCAAAGTTTGCTTTTCCTGAAACATGCTTTTTGTGTTTTCTGCAGCTGTGGAGTACTTTTGTTTTCTTTTGGCTACTGTCATGGTTTAGCCCCAGCCAGCAACTAAGCACA
>NW_010562854.1:5915-6253 GCF_000687285.1 Phaethon lepturus
TCCCCCCAGCCTTCTTGCTAGCAGGCCAGCACAAGAAGCTGGACCGTCCTTGACTACTTAGCAACAGCTCAAAACGTCAGCACGTTATCAGCATTTTCTCATCCAAAACATAGCCTCACGCTAGCTTCTGTGAAGAAAATTAACTCTATCCTGGCTGAAACCAGGACAGCTACTAAGAAGTGATGTCTGAGTTCCTGCTTATACCAGACTCTGTTTCTTTATTTTTAGTGTTCCACTGTCTTCTTTGAGTCAGTGTTTTGGTAAGAGTTGGTGTCGTGGTTTAGCCCCAGCTGGCAACTAAGCCCCACGCAGCCGCTCACTCACTCCCCCACAGTGGG
>NW_010562854.1:6682-8837 GCF_000687285.1 Phaethon lepturus
CACCGTATCAACATTTTCTCATCCCAAATCCAAAACATAGCCTCACGCTAGCTTCTATGAAGAAAATTAACTCTGCCCCGGCTGAAACCAGGACAGTTGGTTTCAACCTAGCTAGACTTGAAAATGTGCACATATTTGAATATGCACAGGTATGTGTTCAAGTACTAAGCTACCAGTCCCAGAGCAGCAGGGTATATGTGTCTCTGCATCCTCTTGGATATATCTATCTCTGCATCCAGTTATGGATGCCTGAAGTAGATGTATGTTGGTGTAATGAGGATTTTTCTGAACAACATAGGCCAAGTCCAAACTTACCAATTTGTTGCATCTGACTGCCGCTAAACATGGGAGTCTGTCTGCCTGGTAAAACATTAAACGTGTGCAAGGAAGAGCAATGTGAAACTTAAGATAAGGATGCTAAGTGTAATTCAAAGCCAAACATCCCTTAAAACAATAAAACTTCCCTCACACATACGTACTCAAATGTCCCTGACACATGCGCTGTTAAATGAGTCGGTGGTCCTCTGGTGGTTTCTGGTGGCTTTTTGCAGTACTTGGTCCCCTTAACTTGTCTGTCCTCCAGAGGAACTCTTTTCTTATCTACTTGCTTAGCTTGTATTTTAACATTGTACTGGTTCTTATCGGTTCCTGCCAGTTGCTTGGTTAAGATAAAAGAAGTTGTCCGCAGTAGTTTATCTTACGCAATCCTCGCATACAAAAGGAAATTTACAAAACTCACATTTGACGATTTTACATGTTAAAACCTTCTTTCTCATACCTTTGTTTCAATCCCCCCTTTTCTCCCATCCTTGCGAATTCTTTCGCAATCCCTCATAACATACCATTATCATCTGTCTGTCACTTAAAGTACTTCCCTGTTGCAACTTCATGCTTGATCTTGTTTTTCCTCCAGGTAGCATAATCATCCATATTCTTTTGACAATACCACACTGAACATCGAATTATACAACAAGTACGCAAGATAAATAGGCTTCCAATTAATACAAACACAAACAATTCTTTAACTTCAAAGAGTCTTGTTGTTCTATCACCCATGGAGGGGAAGCCTTCTTAATCCTTGAATAGTGAATCCATGCCGATTGTTCTTTAATCTTGATAGCAGTAAAAGTTGTTAGCAGCACTTGGAAGGGTCCGTTCCACTTCTCTTCCAAGGGTTCACCTGTAAAAGCCTTAATATAAACCCAGTCTCCTGGCTTAAAAGGATGAATGGGATAATCCAGATCTCTAGATCTGGTTCCTAAAACTATCTTGTTTACCTCATTGAGTTGTTTTCCTAATATTATTATAGATTTCTGTAGATTATTTTTGCCTAAGTGGGTGAGATCTTCCCCTTGGTATTGGGATTGGTATGGCCTCCCAAACAAAATTTCAAACAGGTTTTATTCTAATTCATAATAAGGTTAACAGAAGTGCCTGGTACCAATACAAATTTGCCTCCTGGCTAATTTTAGCTAGCTGCTGTTTAATTAGATGATTCGTTTTCCACTTGCCTGTGGCCCATATGAGGAGTGTAGCTGCCAGTTTATTACTAAAATTTTACTAACCTGGTGTACTAATTGTGCACAAAACTGAGTACCCCTATCTGAGGACATCACAGCTGGTACCCTGAACCTAGGAATAATTTCATTTAAAAGTACTTGTGTCGCTTCCCTAGCCTTATTAGCCCTACAAGGGAAAGCTGCTGGCCAGCCCGGAAAGGTATCTATTAATACTAACAAATACTGAAACCCCCCTTTTCTTGGGAGTTCACAAAAGTCTATTTATTTGCCAATTTTGACCTGGAACTTTCCCTTTATCAATACTTCCAAATTGTACACGATTTTCTACCTTTGGATTATTCTTTAAGCATGTTTCACATCTATTAACCATAGTTTTTATAGTTTGAAACGAATTCCTGGCTACTATTTGCTTCATAAGGGAGTAACAGAAACAGCACAGTTACTAGAACATGAGCTTCTGTCACAAGATCGATGATGTTATTTTAGAAGACAATCCCCAATTTTTTTTATAGCAGTAGTCCTGTGATAGGACTTGAAACAGATCCTTATATGCCTATTAACAAGTGAATGGAAGTTTCTTCTATGCACATAATGTTTGCCATTTGGATGCATTTCTGTAAGACAGGAATGGAAGC
>NW_010562855.1:0-3528 GCF_000687285.1 Phaethon lepturus
TTCTAGGAGGATCCATTCCATCATCTTCCCAGACCCAGAGGTGAGGCTGGCAGGTCAGTAGCTCCCGGAGTTCTCCTTGCTACCCTTTTGAAAAATGGGTGCAGTGTTTCCCATTTCCCAGTCTCCAGGGACTTCCCCAGACTGGCAGGACTTTTCAAATATCTTGGAGAGTGGCTTGGCAACTGCATCAGCCAATTCCCTCAGGGCTCTGGGATGCATCTCATCAGGAACCATAGACTTGTGCATGTTCAGGTTCCTCAAGTGGTCTCGAACCTCATCTTCCCTTACAGTGGGAGTGACTGTGCTCCTCCAGTCCTCATCTTGCAGTCTATCCCCTCGAGGGGTGTAGGAAGAGACACTGCCAGTGCAGAATGAGCCTCAGCCTTCTCCTCATCTGTTGTTACCAGTCTGTTAGTCTTGTTTGTCATGGGGGATATGTTTTCATTGACCTGTCTTTTCTGGCTGACGTACCTGTAGAAGACCTCCTCATTATACTTTTCATGTTTTGTCAAGTTCAGCTCCAGCTGTGCGTTGGCCTTCCTGACCCCATCTGTACACAACCAGGCAATGTCTCTGTACTCTTCCCAGGATACCTGTCCCTGCTTCCACTGCCTGTGCTTTTCTTTCTTGGCCTTTATTTTGCCCAATAGGTCTTGACTCAGTCATGGTGGTCTTCTGCCTTCCTTTCCTCATTTCTTACACCTGGGGATCGAGAGCTCTTGTGCTCTTTGGAAAGCGTCCTTAAGGATCTGCCAGGTCTGTTGTGCTCCCTTGTCCCTGAGGGCAGTTTCCCAGGGGTTCCTCTTGATCAACTCCTTGAAGAGCTGGACTTTTACTTTCCTAAAATTCAGGGTCTCAATTTTACACTTCGCCTCCCTGCTATCCCTCAGGACTGTAAAGTCCACCAGTGCATGATCCCTGCAGCACAGGCTGCCTCCAATCTTGGCATCACCAATTAGTTCACTTGCATATGTGACCAGCAGGTCCAGTAATGCATCCCCTCTGGTAAGGTTGTCGATTACGTGGCACAGGAAGTTATCGTCCATGCACTCCAGGAGTCTTCTGGATGGTCTACAGCTTGTCGTGCTACTTTTCTAACAGATGTTGGGGTGGTTAAAATTCCTCCAGTAGGACGAGAGCCTGTGAGCGCGATGCCTCCTGTAGCTGGAGTAAGAAGGCTTTATCAATAGGCTCCCCTTGATCGGGTGGCCTTTAGTAGACACCAACCACAAGGTTCCCTTTGTTGCCTCGGTCTCTGTTTCTTACCCATAAACTTTCAATCTGCGTGTGGCTTGTCTTTAGATACAGCTCTTCACACTCTATTCTACTCTGTTAAGCAGGCAAATAAGATTCTTGGAAATAGAAGTTGAGTTCATCTGCAGTATGGTGGAAATATGCTTCTTATCGAAGTGAAATTATACGTCATAAAGGTCACGCTGTGGTTTGGGCTTTTAAGGTTGGCAGGCAATCCAAATGTCACAAGACAGGACAACATAATATATATTAGATTAGAAGAAAAATGGATCTGAAAGAGTCCAGGAGAAGCAGGAATTTTCTCATTTGCAGGGCACAGTGCCTGGCAATTCTTCCTATCCAGTCAGTGCAGCTACATTATACTGTCAGATTTTTGAAGAATATTCACTCTGCTTTTTAATATATTGAGCAGCTGGGTGGGTTTTTGGCTGTTTGTCAAGGTTAACACACTACATTCATTTATTTATGTAAGAGTTGTCAGGTTTTTTTGTTTCATTGTTATGTTATGTTGAATGTAAGAAAACTGTATTTGGCATTTATTATAGTAGGCAGGGAAGACCATCACAACAGAAGGTTTTCTGTGTTTTATTTTTTATTGATGCATGTTTTTGGTTGCTCTCAGAGAAGATAGTCCTGCTAAACAAGCCAGGTCATTTGTCTCTTTTTGTAATCACTCACACATTTTTTATTAGCTTAGAAGAAAACCAAGGATTATTTAAAAACAACCCCAAAAAATCCAAGTATTTCAAAGTTTACTCAAAAACATTAGGTTACAGAAAGTTATTGTCTGATCTGTACTTGACCTCCACTGTTAAATTTTTTGCAAATAATTGTAGAGAGTATAGGAAGTATAGCTAATCTATCTTTGATGGAGGATAATGAGCTGAGATTCTCATTCTTTTATTTTCTATGTTTTTCTCAAAAAACTTTTAATTTGATATATAAAAAAATTTAAAAAACCCAAAAATAATATTGAAGTATTTCCATAGCTCATTTACAGTGCCTCTTCATGCTATTTAGATGGAGACTGAATCACCACATGATTGCGGTCTGTGATATGGTCTGCAATGGTATACTTTGCACCTGTCAGTACTAAGGGAGTAAGGGGAAGTGTTTGAGCTCTCTGTTGCATTAAAGTACTGCTTATAAAAATGAACATATCAATTCATGCCTCAGATAACTGTTTTTTTCCAGTGTTGCTGTCCCAAGACTATGCTTAAATTTTGGAACAGTATCGGGTATAGTGGTGCTTTGTTAAGAGCTAAGCACATTTGGCAAGCTAATATGCAGCTTTTTTGTGTGACAGTGATTCAGCTGAATTTACGTCTGCATTATAAGAGGCTGAATGCAACAATAAGTACTAGCAAACGTTCACATCAGTGAATATTAGAAATTTTTTAATTGTAGTTTTTTGGTTTATCTTTCTACAAACAGCCTAATAGGCACATTTGACTACATTTATTTTCTGTCATAAGTACAATATATTTATATTTGAAAAGGTTGTTTCATTACCTTAAAAACCAGTTGTGCTTTTAGGAGGCATGTTAATCCAGAAACACTAGTTGCCTAATTTGATCTACTGTACCAAAAAATTTGCAAGCAGACTGTATACAGTGTGGTGAACATAAAAACATAAGAAATGCTCTATAGGGTCAGATCAATGGTCCAATATTTTATTTCTGATAATGGCTTTACAAGACATAGAGTCACTTTATTCCCCTTGTAATTTCCAAACCTGCTGTGTTTGGAAAGTGGATATGTACTCCTGTAGCCTTTTACTGTCCATTTAAGGACCTGTTGCCCATGAATTTGCTAATCCTTTTTTGAGCATGCTGAAATTTCCGCCTCCACAGCTGCCTGTAGCAAGAAGTTCCAGAAGCTTAGTACATACTCAGTAAAATTTGTTTGCTTCTTTTGCTGAAACAATTTTGAACAATACAAAAATGATAGTATTTAGCTTCTGTCCACATATTCATAAACAGAATGGAAATCCGTATTTATCATACAAATTGTTTGTAGGATATAATTTTCCCACTCTTCATTGTTATACTAGGATATGACTCAGTAGAATATCAGAACGTGACACGTATTTTTCCTGATATGTGGTGATAACCTTTTTTTCAGTGCCAAGTCTTTCAGTTATGGCAAAAAAACTTGAGAATTCCCAGCTTTGGTTCTATTGCCTGCAGAATACCTATATGATCTTATGCTTGTAGGAAAACGGCTCTTTTCAAGTGACAGAATTTGTTTTATTTTATTTTATTTTATTTTATT
>NW_010562856.1:0-8530 GCF_000687285.1 Phaethon lepturus
GGGGGGGCACACGGGGGGAGGGCCAGCTATCTAAAACTGATAAAGCAATTTGGCACAGAGGCAGCAGCTATCACTTCTAAACGGGTACGAGCTTTCCGAGGTTTAACACGTGGCGTGGATAAAATTCTGGGGATTGAGCGCCCCGAGGGCGAGCGCGAAGCTGCGCTCGCTGGCTCCGCCACGTTTCTGCCTGCTCCGCCGCCCGCGCCGCTGGGACCGGGCTCCGACGGGAGGAGTTCGGCTGCGCGGCTGTGCAGCAGACGAATCCGCTAACGGTGTGTCTGGGGCCACCGCTTAAGTGATAATCGCACTGCTCCTTTGTTTTATGAGGCAATAATCTGATTCCCATGTGCATAAAATGAGGCCAAAGGGTAAATAGTTTGTTATAATGAGGGAACAACATTAAGACTGATGAAAACTAGAGGTCAGTGTTATTATTTCTGTTATGACACCCATTCATTTAATAATCCTTGTGTTCATATCCTAACGGCAGGGATCCATGTCCTGGCTTTTCAGGGCAGTACCTGTCCCCTAATAAAGGCAGATATTATCCTGCTGTCTCTCCTATCTAACTCAGCTCGCTCTCGATATGGTTCCTCATTACAATCAGATCTGAGGGGCTCACAACATGGCTGTGTGGTGAAGAACTACTGGAGAGGGACCAGAGACACTAAAGAGACATTCTCTGCGTGGCCTCATGGCACAGAAGTATCACTGGCAGGACAGGGAACTCATCACAGGTTTTCTAATTCATGATGAGTTCCTACTTGGTGGACTCTCCTTCCTTTCTGCTGCAACTTTTTTTTTTTTCCTTTTTTCCCCCCAAAATGTCCACTCTCTGCTGACAGTTTGTCATTACCAGTTGAGAAAATATTCCCAGCAGGAGTTAGTGCATTAGTTATGCATTTCTACAGGTCTCTTTCTTTCTTTTTTTTTTTTTTTGAGAGAGAGAGAGAATAAAAGTAGAGCTGGTCTACCATGAATGGACCTGAACATGGCAATGTTACAGGGTTTTGTTAATTGCAGAATAAAATGTGTCATGCCTTCTGAATGGGCAAAGTTTCCATGTGCATTAAATATATATAGGTAAGTATAATTTCATAAACTAGTTAAATAAATAAAACATTTTTATCTAGAGACCTTATTATAATATAGAGTCTTCAACTCTCCTGGATCCACCTGTTCCCATCCTATTCCCTTGTCTTCTCACACAGTTAACCTCCTGTTAGGTAAATGCCTTCTTCATCTTAATACATATATCATTGGTACATATTCTTCTGTATGTGGAGTATATAAAGTATTATTATTAATGTTATTATCTTGTTTAAATTATTATTAATAATTAATAATTATGACATTGTGCTGACTAGGAAAGGTAAGTATGGACCAGCATTGTGCTGGAGTAAGGTACATAGAACAGTAGATATGTCTTTTTACACATCAGCTATAGGCAAGAACATTGTACTAAAAAGTCAGGTAGTAGTAAACAACTGCAGAAGAATAGGGGCCTCACTATATGTTTTCTAACTAATTTAATGTACAGTATTCAGTATTGCTGCTACTTACATACAAACAAATTACTTTTATTAACAGTGAAAAAATTTGTCTTAAAGCTCCCAGTGAAATCAGCAGAAGTAGAGCTGGCTCTAACATTCCACATCCAAGATCTTTACTTCGCTTAAACAAATTTTTTTCTAAGTACACCTAAAGGCCAAGTTTTCAAGGAGGTTTGATGAATCACAGAGGCAGGGATGACAGACAAAAAGGAACATTTTAGAAAAGGGTGTTTTTATTGTAGGAGCTAAATCAAATCTATTGGGATGAATTGCCTTCAGGTCTTCTAGAATATTGTCCCTTGCTTTTGGAGGAAACAGGGAAGTTAAAAATTAAATTATTTGATACTGATATTGTGAAAATGAACCTTATGCTGGAAGTCAATACTCTCCTAGTTGTGGGAAAGGTACTGTATCTACAGAATAACCTGAATCTGGGCAAAATATAATTTCCTCCAGAAATGGTGAACAGAATCATATAAGTCATTTTAAGAAGCTTCTGGCTGGTTTATAAAAAAAACCCCAAAAATCCCCGAGCAGTCTACACAGTGTAAAGTTTGAACCAATGCAGATGGACTCCCCAGGTGTGCATGCAGATCTACGCCAATGTAGCTGAAGTCTATTCTACTGACTGGATGTGGATACCATAAAACTGCATAATAACTGTCTGAATGTCAGTGAACCTGATAAAACTTCCACTGGAAAAACTCTGTGGAGACTCCCTTTAATTTCAATGGTCTTTGGACTGAGCTTAGTAGTAACTATTTATCACAGATAATAATAGGAACCTCCAGATGATTTGCTTCATTTGCTTAGCAAATGAAGACATTCATTTGCTTAAATGAATGTATTGAAAGCATAAATTTAGAGGGAAGGAAATAAAGAAATTTTATTTTCCAAGCCTGCTGGTAGGAAAGAATTTAGGAATGGGAATCCTCACAGAAATAAATTAATCTCTTGCCCTCTAACAGGAGGGCAAGAAATGGACTTTTTACCTTAAAGAGTAAAATTATAACTACAGTAAAAATCTTCTGGTTGTTAGAAGCACCCTCCACTCCTCTCTGGATGCCAAAAGCACCAGTTCATCCTTTCCTAGTTGGCAATATCTCTTTGTAGTACCAGAATTGATTCCTTTTATTCATTGATGCACAGAGGTTAAGGTGAAAAGGGTTCATTAGATCATCTGGTATAGTCTCCTGTGCATCACAGGCCATTAAATTCCTTGCAATTATGTCTGTAATGAAGCCAATAATTTGCATTTGGCTAAGGCACAGCCTGATTTGAAGATGCCATGAGATGGAGAATGACTTGTTCCTTTGGTCATGTGTTCCAGTGGTTGATCACCTTCACTACAAAAAAACCAAACCCTCAGTTTTCTAATTTGAATTTGCCTGGCCTTAGTTTCCAGCCATTAGTCCTTATTACAGTTTTCTGCACTAGGCTGGGGAGCCTTTCTGTTTTCTGGCTACAACAAAGGTACTTCTGTTCTATAATTTAGTCCCTTCAATAAGGTTTTTGATAAGCTAAAGCACTAAGATCTTGCATGTCTGGCCACAAAGATTTCTCTCCTTTTGGAGGCTCTTTCCTGTTTCAAATATCCTTTAAACATGTGGACACCAAAACCAGATGTTTTATTCCAATATAACTTGCCCCAGTGTTCTACCCAGTAAAAATCACTTCCTTAGTCCTACTCAGTAATCATCAGTTTAGAAGTCCCAGGGTAAGACTGCTCATGCTTTATCACAGAGTCGCCTTTGGAGTCCATGTTGAACTGCTTTTCTGCTATAATCTTTTTCAGATCCATTCTTCAACAGGATGAAGTCTGTAACTTTGGCTTCATTCCATGCTGTTAAATGAATTACTTTACATTTCAATGCATAAAACCACATTTTGTTAGAATGATCCACGATTGCTAAGCTCCTGGTCAGTATGAGTCCTCTGTCCTCATCATTGTCTTTATGTTATCTGCAAATTTTATTAGCAGTGATTTTATATTCATTTCCAGGGTATTCATTTGAGAAGCTCAATGCCCTCAATCCTAATGTTGATGCTTACAGAAACCTGACAGAAGCCCCCCAATATTGTGTGTAGTGGATTGACCCTGTCTGGACACCAGGTGCCCACCAAAGCCGCTCTATCACTCCCCTCGTCATCTGGACAGGGGAGAGAAAATATAACGAAATGCTCGTGGGTCAAGATGAGGACAGGGAGATCACTCAGGAGTTACTGTCATGGGCAAAACAGACTTGACTTGGAGCAATTAGCGTAATATATTACCAATCAAGTCAGAGTAGGATAATGAGAAATAAGCCCAAATCTTAAACACCTTCTCCCCACCCCTCCCTTCTTCCCAGGCTCAAATTCACTTCCAATTTTCTCTACATCCTCCGCCCAGGACGGTGCAGGGGGACGGGCCATGGGGGTTGCAGTCAGTTCATCACACATTGTCTCTGCTGCTCCTTCCTCCTCATGGGGAGGAATCCTCACACTCTTCCCTTGCTCCAGCATGAGGTCCCTCCCACGGGAGACAGTTCTCCACAAACTTCTCCAACGTGAGTCCTTTCCACAGGCTGCAGTTCTTCACAAACTGCTCCAGCCTGGATCTCTTCCACAGGGTGCCGTCCTTCAGGAACAGGCTGCTCCAGTGTGGGTGCCCCACAGGGTCACAAGTCCTGCCAGCAAACCTGCTCCAATGTGGGCTCCTCTCTCCATGAGGCCACAGGTCCTGCCAGGAACTTGATCCAGCATGGGCTTCCCACAGGGTCACAGCCTCCCACAGGCATCCACCTGCTCTGGCGTGGGGTACCCCCCGGGCTACACGTGGAGATCTGCTCCAGCGTGGAGCTTCATGGGCTTCACGGGGACAGCCTGCCTCACCATGGTCTTCCCCAGGGGCTGCCGGGGAATCTCTGCTCCAGCGCCTGGAGCACCTCCTGCCCTCCTTCTTCACTGACCTCAGCGTCTGCAGAGCTGTTCCTCTCACATATTCCCACTCCTCTCTCCGACTGCAGTTGCCCAGTTTTTTTCTTAAATACATTATCCCACTACCACCATCACTGATGGGCTCGGGCTTGACCAGTGGTGGGTCCATCTTGGAGCCAGCTGGCATTGCCTCTGTTGGACATAGGGGAAACTTCCAGCAGCTTCTCACAGAAACCACCCCCTATAGCATCCCTGCTACCAAAACCTTGCCATGCAAACCCAATACAGCCGTGTCACACAGTTACTAGAACTTTTTGAAAGCTTAGCAGTGTGCTTCCCAGGCCATCGTAGGCATACTCTCTGGAAATTGTATAGTGCTAAATATAAACAAAATGGCATGAAGTACTATGTCAAGCATATCAGCTGGTAAAAATAACTACATAGATGTAATACATTCAGTTTGTTTGACCTGTTTTCTGCAATATCTGTTGACTGGCAGTAATTATATTTTGGTCCTCTAACTCATTATTAATTGAGCCTTGTGTCATCATTTTCTTTTCTTCTTTTCTCTTTTTCCCCTGGGATTGAAATCAGCCCAACCAGTCTGTACATCATGCTGTGACCCTGGAACCTTGGGGAGACATCTGCTAATGACCAGCACAGCAGCTATGCAATTTATTGTCTGATATATGTGCAAACGTAATACAGGGCAAATCTCATTTTTCAAATATATTCATAAAACTTCTGTAAAATTCCGCTCTGTAGCAACTGAACTTACAGGTGCTCCTGAAGATGATGCACTGCTTACCATAAAACACCCGAGGACACAAGGTACAAACGTCTGGGGAGTCAGCCAGGGCGGCTTATATGGTCTCGGGATGCTTGTAGTAGCTAGCACAGACCCACCTTGCCACTGAGACAAACTCTCCTACGTTCTACTACGTTCCTCTCCAGCATCCCAGGCAAGACCAGGGCCGCATTCAGGTAGCTCTTTCTTCTCATAGGCAAGAAGTCTTGTGCAGCTCCTCTCGGTACACGTTGGGTGGGTTTTTCTGTCTCTCTACTTCTTGACTGAGATGTATTAAAATAACTTTTTTCCAAGGTTGTCCATCTGGCACTTTTCACAAGGACTAATATGATGTTTGGTCTCTCTCCTTCATTCCAAAAAACAAGTGACACAAAAAGTTAGCATTAAAAATGACAAGGTGCCCAAAGACATTAATGCCTTTATATAACTTTATACACATCATAAGACATACGAGCAGTACTCAAAGGCAACTGACACTGTCTTTTGCACTGTCCTATCTATAAGTGATAGCAATTTTATTTCTGAGTCTCAGTTTCCTCACTTTCTATGTTCCTGATAAACAGCCATTAGCATCTAGGGTATTTTTATTCTACGCTTGAGAACAAAAGGGTAATAATAAAAATAGAAAATCCACCCTAGGAAATAAACATGGATGTTATTTAGTATATTGAATAAAACCAGAACTCTTGGACACCTATACAATATGCATAGCTAGTGTACCAAGAGTACATTGTGAGCCCCCCTGAGCTCAGCCAGAGTTTTCCTGGTCTAGCTGGAAAGAGCAAAGCCTCCTTTTTTTCTTATAACTTATCTTTATTCCCATGAGCATCCAGTTAAAGTTGCTTGGATCAGGACTCTAGTTTGTTTGCGGTGCCGCTGATGGAGAAGCTTTCACTTTCAATTAGGCCTGAAGTGTGGTGGTAGGGAACCACCAAAAAAGGTGGGCACCGTACACCTCCCGAGAGCCTGGGTGGTAGCAGGAGTGCTGCAAAGTGCTGTGTGTAACTCCACAGATGAAGAAAAAGAAAGCACAGTGGTTCAAGCTGGGGGATTAGAAAACTGTGTGGCTAAAGATGAAGGTCCATGTTTTACAGTCAAATGGTGTAGACAGTACATGCTCCAGATGATGGTGGACACAACTGGAAGACAAGGACAGCTGTGGCTGAGAGGCAATACTGTAGTCATCAGCCTTGCTACCGGAGGTGCTGTGAGCTTGTTTCTCCACCACCAGTCTCATCTGCATTAGGCAACACAGCTTCTTTGTACTTTTAAAGAAAATACAAGTAGCAACAAGGTATCACAAGGTCAGCTGCAATCATACATGTTATCGGTGGTTATCTGGAAACCACATGAAACAAAAATCTCTTTCCTCACACCAGTTCTGCACTTGTGTAGGAGCAGCTTGCAGATGAGGAGCTGAGAGTGTTTTTATGTTTCTTGCCCTCCATGCAACTCTTTCACGATGTATGCAGTCTTACATCTTGAAAAGCAGTGGCAAAGTTGGTCCATTCCCACAAATACTTCTGAAGGCAATGAGAAGTGGGAAGCTGTGGGAAGCCCAGCAACCCCTGCACCTTCTGCGGGCTTTAAAGGAGATATTGGACGAATGGCTACATAGTGGGCAGAGAATGGAGTGGTGGTGGCCTTCCCCAGCTCCAGGCCTTCCGCAGCTCCAAGACCCAACAGCAAGGATGACAGCAGGAGCACCTGGCAAGAAGGATGTGGGCCAGATCTACCTAGTGTTGGTCCACGGCTGTATTCAAACTGCAGAAATACCCTCCTGCCTCAGTTTCCCTGCTTGGGTGTGGAGACAAATCAATTCCTCACGACATTAAAAAATAAAGATATAACGCAGGCCAGTCACCCTCCTTCAGTGGGTGGTACGCAGAGCCCCACAGGTGTAAGAGCTCCAGCTTCTGCTGATCCATGGCTGTCCCTGGAGGTGAGGTGGGCAGCGGGTGCTGGTGATGCCGGTGTGGGCAGCCCGTGGTTTCTGTAGGTGTGCAGCCTGTGCCGGGACTGCTGCAGAAAATACTTTTCATGGGAGGGGCAGGAAACAGCATTTCTGTAGTGCAGTGTAAAGCGAACCATTCACTGCCGTCAGGGTTTAATCTCCTCGCAAATAAGACCTTTGTTTATAATTGTGGCTTTGTAGTTCTGTGAGAACCGGTAGAGTTCCACTTTCAGGAAAATATTAATGATTAACCATGAATAAGTAAAGGAGGATGAGACCTTTGTGGTGTCTGCTGAGAGACAGCAGTATTTTGTCATAGCTGACGAAAAAAACAAGCCCATGGCCTGTGGATGCTTGCTCCAAACGTCCACTTATGCACAAACGAGGCACACACCACATAGTTTCTCCCCAAACTTACCCAGAAAATTGTGCTCCCCACCAATACATAACCCTGGGGGTTCTTACCCCAAGCCTCCCCTGTCCCCTTGGTAGACCAAGGGGTAAGGACTCAGATATTTGCCCAGTTTCAGTGAAACTGTGTAGTAAACTTTACTAATCTCTCCAGGCTAGGAATTAGTATCCGTTCTTCCTCCTTCTTCCTCCTCTGTCAGCGCCAGCTGCTACAATGTGTATTGCCCTATAAAATAGTTTCTGCTTGATTCTGGTGCCCTCAGGTGCCCTTCTCCTCCCCCTTCCTTCCAGATGAACACCTGTGAGAGGCAGATGGTACAGATAACCCAGAATATATTTCTTGAGTCCGTGTAGAGAAGCTGCCAAGCTGCTGATTTTTTGGCACCGTGCCTCGTGGCATCCATGGCTGGTGAGAGACGCAGATGCCGCCTGAAAATAGCTGAAGAGGAAATTCTCCCGGTGTCCCCGGAGGTCCGGGGGAGGCCGCTGCCGCCGCGGGGTTCGCGGGCAGACGTCCCGCTGGCACCCCTGCCGGGATTGCCTCGTGAGCAGAGCTTCCTCGCTCACGTCTTCGTCGTTCCTTCCTCCGGCTCCTCTTCAACAGGCTCCGGGGGCACCGCCTTGCCTTCCCGCAGCGGAGGGGGAGCGGCCGGGGCTGGTCGGACGCGGGCTGGCGAAGGGAGGAAAGGTGTCTGCAGGGAGCTGGGAGCTGCCGCCTCTGCCTGCAGACCTCACCTCCGTGCACACTCGGAGGCGGCGGCAGCAGGTACGTCTGTTCGTCGGTTTTCATAGAAGGTGAGCCCCAGCAGACATGTCTGTCTGCCAGAGGGGTACACGCACCCCCTTACCCGCTGGGCTCTGCCGGAGCGGTGGCACGGGGGG
>NW_010562857.1:0-5171 GCF_000687285.1 Phaethon lepturus
AAAAAAAAAAAAATTAATAGCGGATAATTTGATATTTTTGAACACGTATTTAATTTCCGTTTTTACCATGATCCATTTATTTAATTTTTCTATATAGATTTTAGTCTTCTTGTTCGTGTATTAAATTGGTGTATTAAATTACCTAGAACACCTTTAGGCATAAAATAAAGAAATTAAAGCAATATTAAAATCAACCAACTTACAAAGAAATGTGATATGCTGTTTGTTTACAGTCTAAAGTGATTATTTATGCCCACTGAAAGTCAGCCTTCACTGGAGAGAAAAATAACCTGTTTATTTTCTTTGGCTTTGAATAGAATGTCCCTATGTTAGTACCAGCTGAACTTAGAGGGAGACCTGTAATGTAGGCCTAATAGAACTCATTTCTTGTTATTAAAAGTTAAAAAGTAACTGCAGATAGTAATTACAAAATTACTTTAATTTTCTCCTTAGAAAATGGCCTCCATTATCACATCTGCTAACACTCCCCCCCAAAAAACTCACCCCCTAAAAAAACCCAAATTCTATAATATTTTAACGATTAAACTGTATTTTTTTCCTTTCACATCACAAGAAAATGTTTTTTTATTTTTATTTTTATTCCATCAACCTGTTCAGGATCTGTGTCCAACGCCTTACAAAACTGAAGAAAATAGGAATTAATACAAAAACTCCAGTCATGCAGTGTGTTGTAGAAAAAAGGTTAGCTGCACTCCTTAATCCTTTGGTTTAAGACTGGTACCAAGTGATGAGTGAATGGATAGTTTTCCATAGAAGTCCAACATTTTGCTGAATGGGGAAGAGCGGGGCCCGAGGAGTGCGCGCCCGCCGGGGGCCCCCGCAAATCCAGCGCCGGCTCTGGCTTCATGCGCTTCCTCGTGGCGCCGGGGACGGCCCTTGATCGGATTTCAGCAGAGGCAACGTTTGCTGAGCCGTTTGTGAATGACTTGACGCTTGCACAGGCTTGTCGAGAACACCGAAGTCATCTGCCAGACCACAATGTTCCCGGCTTTCCTTTCGCTCTTTCTTTCCTTCCTCCTTGAGCCTACTGCTTCAGCCAGCTTAGATCTTATGAGCATGGCAGGGATGAAGAGATAGGCTGTAGATGGTGAAAAATAACAGTGTGTCCCCCTCACAGGTTTTCGTGCAAAAATGAAGACTTTCAGTGTGATGTATCGTTGAATGCTGTTGAGTTACAAACAGCTCCAGTCCCCGCTGACTCCAGTCAGAGGTAAGGACACACAGCACCAGGCAAGCTTTGTTTGCTCACAGATACGATCACTCAAGAAATAAAAATAACTTGCATCCTGTCAAGCTAGCCAAAGACGTCAGTGCTCATTGAACCTTTACAAAAGTTTTTGAAAGGAGATGAATACTGTAAAGCAGTGAAAAATACTGCTTAACTTATCATTTTTGACTAAGTGCAATTATTATATTTTTAAATCATTTAAGCTAAATGAATTAATAAAGTATAACTTAATCTTTATTTAACCTTTTTAGCAGCTTAAAAGTATTGTAGGCAAAGTATGCACACATTGGATTACTATTGTCTTATTTGAGAGATTTTTTTTAAATATTATCTGGGCATTTCTAACATTGAATGTGTAAACAGACATGACATATCAAAGAGTGAGGTTGCATCTCTGAGCTTTAATGTCGGAGGTGTTATGGTTATATACTATTCTTTGAAAAGGCCGAGATTATACATTGGTCACTAAGTTACCCTATTATGTTTTCAAGGGTTTTAGAGAATGAAGAAGGGTGATTGGCAAGGATGTCAGCTGGCAAAATCAACTTTCAGTTCCATACTGCTGCACAGAACACGTAAAAAAAAAAAAAAAGACACAAAATCTTTCATTTTCCAGACAGAGACGACAGAAAACGCAACGTTTTTAATGAACATTTAAATCATTTTACACTTAATTTGAAATTGTGACATTCCAGATCCTTCTGCTAGCAGAGCTGTTACCTAGCGTGGGTCTCATGTTTCTAGTGGGCGAGTATAAATACAGCATTACTGAAACTCACCCCTCGGGGAGGGCACCGCACGGAGGCTGTGAGCCCCCCCACCTCCCAAACCCTCCAAAGCCGGCGCTGGCTCTGCAGTGAAGAATGCGTTTTCTTCCGTATGAATATGAATTTTCCTTCCACTTGCAAACGGACTGCCTCTTTACATGAAATATTTCTGCTCTGCCTGGCGCGAGGGTCTAATCGGCAGCCCCGGCGTACACTGCGCAGGTTTGGAGCCTGGCCCGTGGCCCCTGTTTACACAGCACCGAGTTCTTTGGGGCTCAACATGAGCCATGATGGCAATGCCCGTGGAAATGGGGGCCGTGTTCGCTAGCGCTGCAGCAGCAAGGCTTTGCGGTCTTTGGCCGCAAGACACAGCTATTCATGCCCGGTTCGGCACTGTCTGGCTTGAGGTAAGGAGTTTGAGGTCGTTGGCAAAGCCGTTGGACTAAAGCTTTGCGCGGAGGGAGGCTGCAGTGCATTTACCGACATACGTGGTTGGTATTTTATTTTATCTCAGTCAGAGCACGTAAGCCCCACTGTCCATCTCCTTCTCCCTTCTCCCCCTCAGCTCTCCCCCTCCGTACCGCCTCTCCGTACCTCCCTCTCTTCGCGCTGTTGCTCCCCCGCCGCCGTCTTTGGCCAAGCCTTCAGCAGCCTGCAGAGGAAGCGGCCTCCCCCATCGCGCTTGTGCTAATTGGGGCCTGATGAGAAGCATTTGCTTTCCCCTCCGTGCTTACGGCTCCTCAGCTGGGGCTCTGGCTCGCTCTCCCCTTTCCGTGTCCCTTGGCTGTTCCAGGAGGAGAGCGGATGCTCCCCTGCTCCCTGCAGAGAGCAGCTGGCTGCTATCGCTGCCATGTCATGGGCCGGCTTGCGCTTCGTGCCACCCGGCCGGGACACTTGGCATCCTCCGCCGGCATCCTGCTCCGCAGGGAGAGTCTCATGCTGTGACAGAAATCATCATTTTCTCTCTCAGAACAAAAATAACCAGTTGGGTCCTGGTCATGACGTTTAGAACAGGAACCCTCCAAGAACAGATAGCACCTATGTTGAAAAATACACACAGATTAGTGCAAAGATCACTGTGAAAATGGCTTTTTCATTTTTAAATAGTAACAGGGAGTCTGAAAAGAGCCATATCCGACGGCTAAGGGCAAGAAGGGCCCTCATGCACACAGAGCTTAGTTATAAGGGTAATCCATTGGTGTGTCTACACCAATTTTAATTCTGTTCAGGCATGGGTTTTTCAACCCAACCTCCTGATCATCTGCTTTTACTGCACTTCGATTTGCACTTCAGAGTGATCTCAGATTTCCTGGACTGGATCCTATTTGATAAAAGTGTGTTTATGGACACGTGTGTTTGTGCGTGTGCGCTGCGCTGAAGGGAGAGCGTCTTCAGAGCCTTTCCAGAGACCACAGCAGCTTTGCTCCCGCTTTGCTCCTGGAAGCAGGACGCTGCCAGGGACTCCCCGCTCAGTACAGCTGCAATCCGGTTCATCCTCCAGGTGGTTTCTCCACTGCTTTTGATTAGATCGTTCATTCCCGGGAGCAGATCTGGTTTAAAAACTTAGTATGGGAAATTTTAACTTCATTGTAAGAAGTTTTGTTTTGTTTGCAAGCAAAGGACCGCTAAGTTGGTCGTCCTTAGCCTTTAGTGCGCTGTTTGTAGAGCAGATTGTGGCCATTTGGTCTGTGGTCACACACACAGAGGCTCCCTAACAGCTCCACCATAACTAGGGCCTGATCCTGGCTTCCTTCCTCATGAGCCAGCAGAAACAACGCGTTTTTGTCAAGTATGAGGAGTTCTCCTGAGCTTGTGGGTTGGAAAGGAATAAAGGTAAAAGAGGGAAAACTCCGTTGTCACTTAGATACTTTTTGTCTTAAAACATTGCAGTTGGCTTTAATCATTTTATCACTTAACTGTATCAAAGTAGCTGAGGTTAGTAGAAGGTGCTGAACACTCCTTGTGAACAATGCTTCCTTTGAGCTGTTTATCCATGCAGTGCTCTGCTGGAATACAACCAGCAGAAACAATATCTGATGGGCCTGTGGAAAGCCCACTTAAGGTATATTATATTGTCATGGCAGATCTGTAAACTAGCTCTTTCTGAACAGGGGCTGTGTGTTTGATCTTAGATCTTCCAAACTTGGCATGTAAGTTGAGGGAAAAAAACAACACTTAAGTCTTTGTCCACATCTCCATCGTGCTGCAAGAGAGCCTTCAGACCAGGAGAGTTTGAAATCCTGCGGCGAATACATTTTAAATAATCTATTATGTGTCCATGTACACCGACTTCATGGGTGGATTCATCTCACCTAACAGTACCAGTGGGGTTCAGCATAAACCAAAATGTTAAGTGTCCCCATGTAGGTGCAATGGGTGTAAACTGCACCCACAGTCAATGGAGGTCTAGTCAGCACAATCTCTAGAGAATCGTGTAGGTCATCCTAAAGTCCACCTAGCTGTTTAGATGTAGGCCTCCTGCACCATTTGAGATGCTTCAGGGTTAACCCATGGGATCTCCAGCTGCTGATCTGGAAGGACATTGGTGCACTGTAGGATATGTGCCGTATTTGACGGCTCCATGAGGCCACCTCATACATCCTGTTGTGGCTCCAATGGCACCAGATGCCTCTGCTTAGGGAACTCGGTCCCAGTGTAACATCAACACTGTAGACTTCTACATTTGAACTAGTCCTCCTGTGCCATTCCCCTCTGCTCCCCTGTTGCCTGCTGGTGACATCTGCCTTATTATGAGATGAACTGTTCCTTGTAATACCTCTTTTACTGCATCAGGACTGCCCAGGTGATGGGCTTCCATGCAAATATCTGCACCTTTTTCTGGGAATATGCCTGCTTTAGCGTATTCCCAGAAAGGATGTGTGGAGAAGTCTGCGGAGGATGATGTTGGGTGTAGCCCTGGTGTTGTGCCGGGAAGGCTCTCGAGTCACACCCTGCTCCCAGAGCGCTGCTTCTGTCATGTAACTACGCTTGGCCCTTTGGTCAGGACTTTCGGCAATTTTGTAATATGTCCATGGCTGATACTGCTGCCAAGTTCACCCAGGGTGTGGTGCTGGCATGATTAGCACACTCCTGCTCTGAATTTCTAAAAAAAAATTTCAGGGAAGGTAAGAGATTTCAGCAAATAACCATAACAG
>NW_010562858.1:0-35420 GCF_000687285.1 Phaethon lepturus
TGGGGAGAGGGAGGCGAATAGGGACCGCTTTGGGAAAGTGCCACCTTCGGCACTGCGGTGAGAGCGCAGGCGGGTGCCGGGAGTAACGGGGAGGGGGGCGGAAAGCAGATTTGGCCGGGAGGGCGGGAAGGTCGCGGCGTAAGCTGGAGACGCTGTCGTCCCTGAAAGGCGTTGGGGTTTCAGGTGTACTCTCCGGGGGTCGCCTGGGGGTGAGGAGTGAGGGAAGAGGGACCTGTGCAGCCGTTCTGTCGAAATTCTTTCCATAGACGCTCCAGAAACAGTTTATGTTGTTGGCAAACTAGCGTTTTCATGTTATGTGATAAGGTTATCTGAAAAATAATGAACTATGAATTGGAAATCTAGCTCTGTTGCTTTTCTGGGAAAAACTCCATACAACTGCAGGATTAAGTAATTATCAGTCTCATTTTCGAAGGGGCAGGGGGAGGACAAGGAGTTGGGAGGTTGTTGAGAAGTCTGGAAGAGTTACAGAACATGCAGGGGAACAAAACCTCATGTCTAGTTTATGGAAATTCTTCCTTTGCCAAAATTGTTCTTTCTAAATTTTAGATTTAAATTTTAGGCCTGATGCTTGCCATTTTAGCCACCAAATTAGATCTTGTACATGCCGAGAAACCCATTAAAGCCCACAGGGATCTTGTGCAACTGGAAGTTTTGTATAAATGAATCTGATTGCAGGATCTGGCTGTAATTTATATTAGATGTCTCAAATCTGAAAATATAATAAAAGGTGAAAATGAGTCTTTTAAGCTCAAAATTGTAACAGTAAAGATGAATCGTTATACTGATTTGTGCTACAGGACAATCCTCAATATATTAAGATAATTCTAATACAACTCAAGAAAGCAGATGACAGAGAAGCTAGGTGTTTCGTAGCCTGATTTAAAAAATTTGCGTCTGTTTTGGAAACCGTAAATGTTAATATCTTTGAAAGCCAACCCTTTTTTTCAATTTCTGTTTAGTTCAAGCTTCAATTCTTTTGTGGCTTAATTTTCATAAGTGCTTATATTATAGTGATTGGAAATGCTGGGTACTCAATGCTTCTAAATTTTGTGTCAGATACTTAATTGCTCCGTATAGTCTAAACCAAAATGTAAGTACTTGCTGGGAAATGTGAATGCACGAAATTGTTTTCAGTTTTCTCCTAATGATTTCTGGCATTATTTAGCAACAATGCTGGGGGGAAAAAAAAAACCCTCTTGAACCATTGTGGCAGTTCCAGCAGACATCATACATTTGTCAAGGTCCATTTTAAAACTAATTTCTTGTCCCACCTCACATTGGAGGACTTCTCCAGAACATCATTCCTCAGATGGCTAGAAAACATCTGATTTCCAGTTTTAAACTTTTTATGTTCTGTTTATATCTCTCTGTTCTTGTGCCAGCATCATCCATAATTTTACATAGCTTGGATGTACTTGAAGTCATATTCCCTTTTGGCTTTTGTTTTTCCCTGTTTTCCCCAAGCCAACTGTTTAATCTCCTCTCCGAAGATAAGCTTTCTTTCTGTGTTCATTTTAATAATTCTTGTATACATCCGTTCCAGCTTTGATTTGTTTTTTTGAATTCACTTAAGCAGAACTGTATACTTTATTCCAGATGGACTTTCTCTTGTGCCTTGTTTAATAACCGTAATACTTCACACTCTCCCTGGAAATAAGTCCACCCCTCTTTTCTGGAGCTTCCTTTGCCTGTAATGCTGTTTTGTTATTCTTCATTTGTTGGTTGGGGGTTGTTTGTTTGTTTGTTTGTTTGTTTTTAACTCCTGTCTACAAGGCTATCCACCTCATGAGTGACACTGTCTCTTCTGATGAGGTCTTTTTATCATGTTAAAGACATCACATCATTAGCTGTTTCTCCAATTTATGCCAATGTCACAACTGAAAACATTTTAAGCAAAATTATCTTTGAGCATCTTTGCTAATTAGTTCCCTCTGGGGAACTAATGCGTTGTTCTGTACCAGATGCATTGTAGAAGTCCAGAGACATGAAATCGGTGTTTCTCTTGCCTAGAAAAAACATCTGTCAAAGAAAGTTACTAGGTTAATGTAGTGTCAGCTATCTTATGTAAATCCACATTGTATTTTGTTTCATTTTCCTTTTGTAAGACTACTTGTTACAATATTACCTTCAAAGTTTGTTATGTAGCCTGTTTTGCTGGATTTGTAGATGTCAGGAATGTATCACACACAGAATCACTAGGTTGGAAAGGACCTTCAAGATCATCAAGTCCAACCATTAATCCAGCGCCACCATGTCCCCTAAACCATGCCCTGAAGTGGACATGGAAATGTATGTCCTTTCTGTATTTTATTACAGTGACTCTGTTTTCTCTGACAGGTTTCAGTCATGTGATGCTTCCCTTGATGTATCAAAAGCATTGCTGTGAGATTGGCAGCCTCATGCATGAGTTCTTGAGTATTTTTATGATGGATATAATCTACCAGCTTGAGGTTTTGTCCCTCATCCCTCTTCCATCCCCTAGGCATCATCGTTTTAATGTCCTAATTCTGTATCTCTCATGCTGTAATTTCTGCTTTCGGCTTTTTTCACTCCTTGAAAACTTTCTTCCCACTTTTAAAAAAACAATTGTTTATCCAGTTAGATCTGCAGTCCTTCCCTACAATTCTGCCCTTGCTCAAGAATCAACATGCCACCATGCTTTGTGTCAAATAAATTCTGTCTTCTCCTTAAGTAAGTCCCTGCGTACTCAGATCTAACTGACTGGAGTTAGGAGCAGGTAGTGTCTTCTTTATACCCTCTTTCATTCTGTTCCTAAACTGCTCATTTTGTCAAGATTCAGTTGCTGAAAGCTCTCTTATTTTTGACAGTCTGTCTCCTGTTACCCCGCATACTTTGTTTCTGCCCTGCATGTCCATAGCAGAACACGTTAATGTCAGAGGTGCTGCTACTTACTCTGTGGAAGTTACTTGCAAAGTTATTGATAATCATCATGTTCTTCTAGAAGAAGTTGCTGTTGGAAGAAGGGAGTTCATGTACAGCTGCGATTGTTTTATTTTATTTTTTTAGAAGCATGGGTGTGGCATTAGCATTTCGGAATAGTTAGGCATGTCATTACTTGTGTTCATTGGGCAATAGTGCAACAAATGTCTGTGTAAGACATTTGTTTTCAACAGCCTGGCAATACGTTCATAAGCTTGTGCCAGTACTGTCTTCCTTCTGGCAGCTCACACACTTGCTTGTTCACAGTCTTGCCTCAGACCAACCTGAACATTTTCTTATAACATATGTGACCCTTCCCAACTAGAACCCTCCTTTTTTTGGCATCTTTATTCCCATGTGTGATGCAATTATTTGCTTCCCACTAAAATGTCCTAGGTCCTTTGTTTGAGACATGCAGACTTTTCCTCTTTGTTATCTCCTGTTGGGCCACTGTAGCACGTGTCCTTGCCCAGATCATCTTGCAAGTACAGAAGCCAATAATTGAAAATGAAGTATTGTTTGCACTCTTAAATTACTAATGAAGCCACAAGATAACATAGAATTTTGAGCTTTGGCCCCCTTTACTCTCACTTGTTAATTCTTGCCCAAGATTTAGAAGGTAAACTTTTCAAGGCAGTGATGATATCTTTATTTGTCTATAAAATGATTGCCACAGTTTGGGGCGCTATTTTAAGGCTTTGTCAAGGCTTTTTGCCCATTGACGTCAGCTTCAAATACTTTCTCTTTGGAACACTATTTGCCACTCTCTAACAATTCCCTTTTTCCCTTGCTACTCTTACCTGCTTTTGTTTTCTTGGCTTTAAAATAACTTATAGATTGCACAAGTTAAAAAACGGTAGGGGCTTACAGAAGTTTGTGAATTGAGTCAGTGACTCGAAACAAAAGTCATCTTTTTTGTACGTTATTTTACACACAGCAAGTCAATAAAAAAAGACTCTCTAGTCATAGCTCAATACAAAATAAAATCTTAAGACAGGCGTAGAAGGTCAGTTTTGCCCCCATATCTTGTCTTTAAGAGGGACCTTTAGCAGATGCTTAAGAAAGGAGCTCAAGAAACAAGAAGAGAGTAGTGTAAACCTTCCCCTTGCATATCCTTTCCACTTCTGAAAGCGAATGGCTTAGGGACTTCCAGAGCCCAAGACTCTATCTGGACCATTGTTTGTGATAGCTGTCTGTGCACATATCCTCCATGAATTTGTCTAAACCTTTTTTGAACTCATTTATGTTTTTGGCTTCCATAGCATCCTGTGGCAATGAGTTCCACAATTTAATTATGTGCTCTGTGAAAGAGTACTTCCTTTTGTTTGTTTTAAATCTGCTGCCTGATAATTTCATTGGGTGCCCGCTTGCTATGAGACATAATAAATAACAATTTACTGTTTGCTTTTTTCATGTTTTTCTTGATTTTTATAAACCTCTACTATAGTCATCTTAATTTGGAAAACCAATGACTGTATCTGGTGAGTTAAAAGCCGTAGTCCAGTCAGTCTCTGTACGGAGACTGTTCTGAAATTTGGATAATCCTTTCTCACCCTGAGGTGAATTTGTCTTGGTGTTCCCATGTCTTCATGAGGTGAGATGACCAAACCGGTGTGTATTACTTAACATGTGGATGCACTGGGATCTAGTAATATTCTATCTTAGTGTAATCTCTTTTGTGGAGCATGGCTTTTCTTAACTTCTACTCCCAAGATCAGCAGAAGCCTAAAAGCTGCTTGGTGTACTCAGTATAAAGCAGTGTTGTAGGTCAGAGGCATGTTTTCCTCTGGTAATGAAGGTTTATTGCTTATATGCTTTAAATTCGTGCTCAGGAGTTGAAAAGGTGATATGGCATTCATGCCTCTTCTGATCTGAGGGGCACAAAACTAGAATAGCCACAACTTAATGCCTGTGAATTAAGTTGTGAGCTGGAGTAGTTGTGAGGCGTCATTGTGCTGGAGGGCATTGTGCTTTGTGTCTCCATAAGGTGTGCGCACTGAGGCTTCAGCTCATGTGATTTAACTAGGGAACCTTCATGGCAACATTTCACTAGTAGGTCTGGAGGAGTCATGTCTGCATATTCATTCAAGGTCCACATTTTCATTCCGAGTGGGTTCATTACTGTGCTAGTTTAGATCACGAGTGCACTCATGGAATAAGTTTCTTGATTGTGTCTGCTTACCATGGTGTGGTTTGTGTCTCAGAGATGGCAAACTGTCTTCCTTTCAATGAAACTCTACTAAAGAGATGCCCTTGGGGAGCATACTTAATGCACCCCAGCTGTTGCTGGGAATATACCATCCACGGGGCTAAACTGGAGCTAGGCCAGTGTGAGCTCCTCTGAATTGGTGTTGTCCTCAGCACTGTTTTCTCTACAAATACACTCCTCTTGCGCTGCACTATTTTCTAATGTAGGCATAGGCTACGCAGATCTGTGTAGGAGTTTTAAAACATTTTAAAACAGTATTAAACTTAGCATTAAGTTACTCATAGATGAGTCCTTCACCATGTATTGTAGAGCATCTCACAGTTAGCACCCCAGATCTTCACAGTGCTAACACATTAACCCAAGTACGTATATTGAGAGAATGTTATCTAAGGTCACACAAAGACATATGTAGCAGAGGTACCAAGTATAATTTGGATTGATTAAGTCTTAGTCTAATGCCTGTGTCAAAAACATCCTTTTCCCAAAATAGTTAAAAAGAAGGAAAATACTAACAGCTTTAATTCAAATAAGCATTGGGCTTTGTAACTGGAGAGTCCTTTCATAACTAATTCTTTGTGATATTTTTGCTGTGACATTTGATTGGCAAAACACACTGCTGCAAACATTCCAGAGCGATACTGGGACATCACAGATTGGTTTTGTCCCTCTGCAATTAAAGTCAATATTTCTTCTTTTCTGTTCAGGTTATTGTGCCATAGCTATTGCTGTGATCTCTGAGATACTCATCATTAAGTCGTCCTGGATTAAAAAAAAAAAAAAAAATTCAATATTCTTCTGTGTTTTTGTAACCAGCCATATGCTGCAATCCCTGCCTGTTACTCGAGGGACTTATTGTACATGTGTGTATTCCAAAGCAGCATTAAACCTGATCCAAACTGAAAATACCGTGTCTACACAGTAGACCAAGCAGTTCCAGAAACGTACTGAAATTATTGCATGTTCACAGCATATTTATTGCATGTAGGCACAGTAATGTGTCAGAGGGAGGAAAAGATACCAGCTAGGAGCAGTTTCTTAATATTTCTAGAGAAATTAACCCAGCCTGCATTCTTGCTCTTGGAAGCACAGTGGGCTAGAATCAGTTGTTTTAGTGGGTTTTGTGTGTCCCTTAAGCCTCAAGTAGAGCTTTCGTGCTGGCATGACAGAGAGAGGAGAACTTCTAACCAGACTCCTCTGCCTAGGAACAGGTAGAAGAAGAAAATGGTTTGCGCTTGTGGATCTTGTGTGTGCTGCATATGAGATTGAGGTTGAATACATTCTGTCTGGGGCTGAGTATTTCTTCTACAGTTTGGGTGGCATGAAATTGAACATGTGTTCTCATGAAATTTCTTCTGCAGCTTGAACCAGCAAAGAGGTGTACTAAAAAGAAACTTCTCAAGGAAGCATTATGTTATTTCTTTAATAAAAGTGAAAATAATTGCATTAATAAATTAGATGTCAGGCCATCATGCCTTTGGCTTGAAAGAATAATTTTATGACATTGCATTTTTTCATTTATGTCTGTATGAGTGAGAAGCTTAAAGCTGTGAATCAATGCAGACTTTAAGAACATGTTTATTTTTATCTCCTAGGCTACTCGACATGCAGAAATGGTCGCAATCGATCAAGTCCTTGACTGGTGCAAGCAGCAGAACAGAGATTATACAGAAGTGTTTGCACACTCGGTATTGTACGTAACTGTAGAGCCTTGTATCATGTGTGCAGCAGCTGTGCGCTTGATGAGTATCCTTTCATGCTTCTTCATGCTGGGAAGTCATATGTCAAAATGTTACTCTTTTGGCAGTGAGCCCTCGGAGGAGGGCTTGACACTGCCAGGCAAAGCCAACAGGGGTACCCCCTTGGTGCCCTTTGAGAGTCTGCACCCACCTCCATTTACTGCATGGTAAACGGTGAGAGACTCAAGAATGACAGAGAAATGGTGCAGTTATGACAAACAACAATTCCTCTTAGGGTAGTAAAAATACATTTGAGAGAGATCTGTTATTACGTAAAAGGAGCTAATCTCAGTTAACTGCTCAGTTTTGAATGTTGTAACAATTGGTAAACCATGGCTTTGTATGTCTCTGCTTTTGGGATTCATGCTTCTCGTTTTCTGAGGAAGGCCAGATGTGCCTCTTCAGCAAT
Source organism: Phaethon lepturus (assembly GCF_000687285.1). NCBI lineage: Eukaryota > Metazoa > Chordata > Aves > Phaethontiformes > Phaethontidae > Phaethon > Phaethon lepturus. The sequence continues at coordinate 7,316 of NW_010562858.1, forward strand.
ACATCTTAGATTACTCAGAAGTAACTTCTGATTTTTATGAGGGAGGAATTGTAGTGCAAACTAATTTAGTTTGTAAAGTACAAGCACATTTTAGTGAAATTTAATCACTACTTAAATGAGGCTACTTTTACTTCCTGCTTGATTTTCACTTCAACTTAATACCTTAACTCATTCACATAAATTCCACGGGTCGTATATGGCTGTCGAAATGAGCGATTTGGAGGCTGTGGCTCAGTTTTGAGCATCTCATCTGACGATATGGTAGACACAGGAGAACCATTTGAAGTAAGCTAGAAAATGTTTTCCTTTGGTTTTTAGCTACGGTACTGTGCTGTGCCTAGCTCCATTACTGTGCTTTGATAATATTATGCATCAGTTTAAGAGGACTCAGATGAAAGCTGATCAGAAGTCAAGTAAACTTGACTTAACAAAAAAACAATGGAAAAAAAATTAAGTCTTTAAAGAAAAGAAAGTTGAGGAAAAGCCTGATGACAGTCTTAAAATATTTAAAAGGATGTATCAAAGAGGAAAGGAAAGAATTATACTTATCAAACGAGGTAAGGAATAAATGTGTCTAAAAGATGTGTAATACTTAGAACAGTAAGTGTATGCTGCAGGAAGACATGAGGGGAAAATTATTTTAAACTGCAGAATGTACAAACATAATATAATAAAGGTCAAGTAACAGCAACTTACTAAGTTACTGTTTTTTAGCTGAGCCACTGGAAATTATTTTATTTTTGCTCCCAATCTATCCATATATGAGGTAAAATGCATTAGCTTAGGTTTACTTCATATAGTTCAAATCCCAAAATAAATATGGACTGCAAAACTAGCAGAGGAGATTTAGCTTGCGTGTTGGGAAACTTTCTGAACAGTAGGGATACTGAAGGACTGGAACGGAGTGTCTGGGGAGAATGAGGCATCTTTGTCATTTAAGAAAGGCTGGACAAGCATTCAGTATAGTATATGTAAATGTAGACTTTTTACAGCGTTATACTAGTATACCTATATACCTATACCTACATATAGGTAGAGAGTCTTTATAGCATTATATTTATTACATTAGACACAGTTGCAGATGATTCTGCCTTACACAAGAATACTGATTAGGTTCCTAGGTTCTTTTCCACACTTAACATTTATGATTTAATGAATGTAAAAAACCAAATAATATATTTCAGTATTGTAAGTAAGCACTAAAGGCTCAAGGCTCAGAAAGAATTTCAGTCAGCAAGGCGATACTGTTTGGCAGTCCAGTGTAAATATATTAAGTGTCTTTCTGTCAAGGGTGTTTGTGAGACTAGCATCTGAATTAACTTGTATAGTCCGTATTGGGACAGTGTTCATTTGCCAACATTGGCATGTGCTATTTATTTTTTCTATATGTTCAGAATAAAGAGAGAAGATTCTTGCTACTACAAATCCTTCCTTTGTTTCTATAGGCGACTGCAGTGGGATGTATAGGTGTAATTATTTTCTAGTATGGGTGAAGATTCATTTAGCCTTAGTGACATTTAAGTACTTTGTCACTGAAGTTCATGGCCTGGAAAAATATTTTGGAAGGGCCAAAGGGCCTGAGAGGTGACTGTTAGGAATAAAGAATAGGTGTGTGGATGAATGTTTTCTGGTAGGAATCTTATCTACAAATACCTAGGTGGGTATCTCTTCCATTTCCAAGTGCTGGAGGAGTATATGGAGTAAGTTTGAAACACATTAATAAGAAAGAAATTGGAGATTGCTTAAAAATTTCATGTAAGTTACTAAGAAAGTTTGTTTTGCCTAACCTTGTTAGGGAAATTACTTACTAAGCCTCAACATAGTATTTTTCAAATGTATTAGATATTCAACCTGAAAAGGAGATTTTCTGACCCCCAAATAGTTAAAGGTACATATTAAATTAGTGAGATAGACAGTACAGTTGTTTACAGTTATTCTGTACTTAAAGCATTATTGTGAAGCATAGAATATGTTGTGCTCATGAACATTGTTCTAACTTTGACAGTGCATTTCTGGCTATCGTGCCAAAGAAGCAGTGGAAATGTTAAAAGCTTTCTACAGACAAGAAAATCCCAATGGTATGTTTCACATTAGTGGATCCATTTTGATCCCAACCTAATTTAAAAGAATGATGGCACTGGTATTACTGTAATTCACTTCTGATTTTTTTTCCTCCCTTTTGGTTTCTTCTTGGCAGCACCAAAATCAAAAGTACGGAAAAAGGACCATCGTAATTAGCTCTATACTGATGGGAGACAGAAACTTACCAAAAACTATCAGTGAAGGTTTCTTCAGTGTCATTGTTTTTTAAAATGTACAATCCAATTAAACTATGTCTGATGTTCTGTACAGAGTTTTTATTAATAGGATACTTACTACCTGTTACTGCATTTCTATGTATGTGATTTCTTGTTATCATACATGACCAAACAGAAGAATAAGCATCTGTTTCTAAAAATGGGAAAATTTATGGTTCAGGTTCACTTGTTCACAGCCAGATGGATCCATTAAAATGATGCCATTCTGTGCAGCACATATTTTCTTTCCTTCTGTCTGTGGAGAAGTATCTTGCTTTTCAGTAGTAAGTGTTTGCTTAGGTAAGTAAATCTCTTGGAAGGTTACGTGTGTAAGACCTTCACAGTCCTTGTGTGTATATTTAATCAAAAGGCATGTAAGAAATTGTACAGTCCTTGAAGACTTGAGATAAGGCCATTGTAACAGTTCTTCATTGTTTTTTACACACCCTCTAGCATAAGCCAAGTTTCCAAACATAGCTTCTGAAAGTCACATATGTGTGTAGACAGGTATATATGCAGAATCGCATGTCTCAGTTTGTGTATGCTATTGCTAGTAAGCATAAGCAAGCATCACTTGGCTGCACAGCATCTTCATACAAAGTTGTGGAGAAACTCTCCACACAACTCTTTTTAGATTGTCCACTCCTCTTGTGAATATTAGCATAAGAAATGCTTTATCATTAATAATCTGCTAAGAAGTTGAAGTCATCCTAAAGTTACTAAACCTATGTGAGATGGGCAGATACATGTGGGATGGGGCTCTGAGCAACCTGATCTAGCTGAAGATGTCCCTGCTTACTGAAGGGGGTTTGGAGTAGATGAACTTTAAAGATCCCTTCCAACCCAAAGATTCTATGATTCTATGTGAAAACCAGGAAATGAAATTGGTAATAGTATGAAGGAAATATCTTTGAGATATTCATCTTTTCATAGTGCTGGTTGTCTTTGTCATTTCCGTATACTTTGCTTGGCCATGCAGTAATTTATAATCCAGAAGAGGGCCTTACAGTTCCACTAATGAATTAAGACTACAAGTACTGTTGAATCTTTATTATATACCTCTTAGTGGATACTTATCTTAAGCATGAGACTGTTTGTATTTTATTCATGAAACTGTTTGTATTTTATTCAGCTCATATTCAGAAATTTGAGAAATGCCTTAACTTTTTTTTTTAATGTAAAAGAGTGGTTACAATTCTCTGACTATAAAAACTGAATACAATTAAACCTTTTAGATACTTCAAATAAATACTTTCAAAAAGTGTTTTTTGAAAGAGCATTAAAAGCATTACTTTGTGACCATTGCTCCTAATAGCTTAGGATTTGTATTTTGTGTATTTACTTATTGTAAATATATTATGGTAAAATGCTTCTGCGGAGTGGCTAAGAATGCTTTTCTTCCCCACTGCCTTCTTTCAAAGACGCATTTGGATACTGTGACAGTAGGAACCATGTGAAGAAGTAGAAAAGTTACTGGCAGTAGGACAAAACACACTTTTAAACTGTGTCAAATTCTGCAATGCTTAAGTGGAACAGAAATATTTTGTACCAGGAGTCAGCGGTAACTTGTCACTTAGAAAACAGTTTAAGTCCTGCTCAAAGCTGAAGGAAACTGAAGAGGGTGACAAAATTTTCTGTAAAGAGAGATCAAGGGTAATAATGTGCATCTTAGAAGAGGGACAAGAAAGAGGAGTAGCATAGCAAACTAAAAGCTAATATATTACCGAAAGGTTATAAAAGATGCTTTTGTTAACTATTTAGCGTAGTCTACCCCAGTCCAGTATTGAGAGGCACAGTTGGATGCGTGGTTTCTTAAGTACAATACTTCATCAGTTGGGGAACAGACTGCTAGAAGATTATAGTGAAAACAGAAATTTAGCCCGTTTTCCTTAAAGTCCTATTGCGCGATTAAGCACAAATGCAGCTACATGGGTATTTTTATAAAGACGGAACTTAACTTGTGTTGGAAGACAAACCGCTCATCAGAGCCATGGCATGGCATCTGGACACCTGGCACACGTGTGGCCATCTCCTTGCCCGCAGGCCGTGCTGCCCTCCTTCCCGGCCAGCGGCCGGGCTCCCCCCGCGGGACCACAGCTCTGGCAGCAGGAGCCCATGGAGGCCAGCCCTGTTGGCCTCCACTTGCCGCTGCCCTCGGAAGTGTGCCTGGGGCAGTTCTCCCTGTCTGATGTGCTGCAGCTCTTCCTAACCATGAGGTTTGTCAGTGCTGTTTAGAGTCAGATTCACGACCTCGAGTGCTCCACAAGAAATTACAGAGATCCTGGGCAGAAGGCTCTAGGCTCAGGCTCAGAGAAACCACTCCATGGCTAAGCTCAGCGCAGGGGCTGGGGAAGATGGCAGGAAGCAGCCATGACAGTTACAACCCCATGAGCTGACTGGTTTCAGTGCTCCAGATCAGAAAATGAACTTAACAAGAAAGAGGATTGGTGCATACAGAAAGAAGAATGTCAGAAAAAGACTTGAACTGTTCTTGGAACGCTGGTTCAGCGAGGAGGAGATGGTTGCTCGCAACTGTGGAAGCATAGGCTTGGTTTGTAGCTGGTGCTACCACATAAAACCCTGCAGCAAGCGAGGCCAGAGGCACCCCGGGAATCAAGAGCTGATGGGTTGTGCAGCCTGGAAGAAGTGCTGCAGTGTGCTTGCTGGGGACCTAGGTCTCGGGCTTTGGCTCTAGCCCTAAATAAAAGAGTGTCAAGAGCAATGACTTTAATTGTTACTGCCACCTGGAAAATGCAGAGCAGCAGCTTGTCAGTGATGCTGTTCATTTTCACAGTGCTTTCACTTATTTTTATCTATTTGTGTCTAGGTTGCCACACAGCAGGCCTCAAGAGCAGGAGTAAATATATTCAACTGGTTTATTTAAAGACATGGAAATGCTTCGCATCACCATTTTTCCCTTGCTGCTTGATAAATAAATGCGTAGGCTTCAGCATTACATTTACCTTGGACTGTGTTTTTGCCAGTTCATCATAGGCAAACATGATTTTATTTCAGCCTTTGGTTTGCTTGTCAATAGTCTGACATCAAAATATATTGAACCAGCTAGGAGGGCAAGGAAGCAAAACAACATGGCTTTGTCTTTGCTAAACCGATTACAATTGACAATCCAAGGCTATAATAAATATGTCTTGTGACTTGCACACTAGAGGAGAGCCTGAATGTAAATTATAGCTTTGGGTTTTGAAATGCTCACTGATCCATTCCATTCCCATTAAGAGTGCCTTCCGCTCTGCGAAATTAAGTGATATCTTTACATGACAGTTTAATTTAATTAATTTATTTTTCAATATGTACATTTATGGAGTTTCTCCATTAAGCTTTTGAAATGTCTGTAGGTCCTATGCCTTAATGTAAATGCACCATGGCCCATAATTACCTTTGGCAGACTTAGGGCACTGATAAAAAGATTATATTTTTAAAAACTAAAGTCTTCAAACTTCCCCAGTGCTTGGCAGGAAATCTATTTCTGTGTTTTATTTGGAGCAAGGCTGAGGAGCCTGCAGCCAACAACTCCAGTGTAGGCAGTAACTGTTAACATTTTAGAAGAAAATACATTTGACACTAAATGGGAGAAGAGGAGAGGAAGACAATTAGTGTGAGAGTACTAGAAGCATCTGTTTGTTTGTTTTGCCTCGTGGCTGCCAATATATACTCTTATCATTAAAGTGCATCTAGAAACAGGGTATTTTCTATGAAATTACTTCACAAAGCATGGATCTTTGTCTTTTTAAGGGGCTGCCCCAAAGTGAGTTTATCTTCCTTTTTCACAATAGCTATGCGCTAGCCAAGAATGCCGGATTCTCCCCTTGCCTCCTCCTTCCTCCTTTCTAAAAATGAACTTTTCAGGGAAATAAGGAATTCGGAGAAGTTTGAAGGAGAGCAGATGGCCAACAGTGATCCAATAGGATGTAAAACTTCAGTTAGGTAGTCGCTTGGCAGGCAAGTACAAGTGAGCCCGTGATGTTTCCATAGTGATGTTTTCACTATGGTGCCTTCCTTTTGTCTTTTAAAAAAATCTAAGTGATTAAAAAAGGGGGGGGGGGGTTTAAAATAAAATGAAAGGCTCTGTAGACCTGAACGTTTAGCGTGGCACAATTAACTGCCCTTCCCAGGGGTAGCAACTTGGGCTCATTGCTGCTTTCTGGCTGAAGAGTGATGCACTGACCTCAGCCACGGTCGCACTCGCCTGCTGTGGTGCTTGTGGGGCTGCCTCTGTTGCTGGATAAAGCAGGGGCAACTTCTGAAATTAAGATATGGCTCAGATTGTAGTGCTCTTGCAGGGGAAATTGCTCAGGCACTGATTTTTCTAGTGTCAGGCTTTCACATTTACCTATGAGGCAAGGTTTGCCGTGGCATTTCTCTAACCTTCAGAGCTTTCTCTGTGTGCAAGGAGGCAGCGTAATAAAAATTGACGCTTCCCATGACTTTGATTCCTACTTCCTCTTTTGAAGTCTGAAAGGTAGCCATTACAGTCACATTAATTTGTGAGGATATAAACCACCGCCATTATCAGTGCAGCCACATTGTGCAAGAGAAACAAGATTTGTAGGGAGAGGCAATATCTTTTATTAAGCCAAACGATACAGTTAGAAAACAACCAGCCGTAGGGACACCGAGTTCAAAAGCTTACTAGCTTTTTCCACACACCTAATGGAAGTAAAACAAAAATAAGTACATGTTTGTATATACCACCTCCCTGCAAACCTTGCTTTTCTCAAAAAAAAAAAAAAAAACTTGACAAATTTGAGGAGGAAAAGAGGTTGTAGAAGACTGGTCTTGTAGTAAACTCTGCCCTTAACTCCGCAGCAGAGCCCCTCTGCTGCCTCTGCACAGAGGTGTTGGCCTGTGTGCCAGCACTTTGTGAAGACCCAACACAATTGTCCCTTCCCAAAAGCCCCCCAGCAAGGTACTGAATGCAGCAGCTCATGGACGCGAGTAGGAAGACTCTCTCGAGGAGAAGCAGCTTCCTAGCAGGAGCACAGTGGAGTAGGGGGAGAGTAGTTCACGTTGCTTGCGGTTTACAAATCCCAGTGTGAACTCCCCTGAGTGCTGTGGTATAAGCAGACAAAGTCAATTTAGCCCGGGAAAAAAATTAGCTAGCTGGCCTCCTGTGCTCCAGCCTGACCCATACACTCAAGAGCTCCCCAGCAAGGAAACCCTCTGCCTGTGTAGTGGCCCGCCTGTTATTACTAAACCTGACCTCGGAGACAGCAAATACTTGCTTTAACAAATTCATTTTCTTACCCTCTGCAACTTCTTTCCAGCCACGCTGTGTGGCACTTGTACTGGCCGCACTGGCAGCAGCCGGCATGAATCATTCAAAACTATACCTGTTTAGTGCACTTTTTAATATTTAAATGTGTTTATCCCATCAGGGAGCTCCATCAGGATGCTCGAGCTGCCAGTGACAACGGGGAGGGCTGAAAGCTCTTGGCCACGGTCGCAACAAAACCTCGATTACTTACAACGTAGGACACTTCAGTAGCATTTCCACCACAGGGAAGATCTGGCAGCTTGGTGTGGGCAGCTCAGGGAGTTCCGACCTGTGGATTTACAGAGTCCTGGCAGTGCTGCAGTGTCAGGGCAGTGAGGGAATGGCATTGCGATGGGTTGGAGGCGGGCCAAGTGGAGCGGCTCAGACTCGTCCCTTTCCCATCTTTACCTTAACCTTGCGCCATGGCCATTTCCTCAGTGCTCACTCACTTCAACAGGTTGTACTGAAAGTTTATTCAGTTCGTGCCTGCAGGTCTCAGTCCAGGTAGGACGAGTCTTCAGTCCTCGGTCGCACCCTGCAGCAGAGCTACGGAGCGCTCCCGTTCGGAGCCACCTGCCTGTTCATTCCAGACTTCAGACCACCGTCAGGCAGTGCTATTCAGCAGCCATCAGCCCTTGCCTGTGCACTGAGGCTTTAGTTACAAACCTAACTCCAACATATGTTTCTGTGATTCTGTGATATCTTTGTGTCTGGTCCTGGGCTGAGCTCAACCCGGCTGCACCGAGGAACGTGCCTCCCTATCGATCTCGTCCGGCATTTTTTCATTTTGCACCTTCTTTTCTCTCCTGCTGCCCCCCAAAAGCAGCCAGGAGCTGCGCCGCGTAGCTGAGGAGCAGCAGTGGTGAGGAGCCTCTGCCCTCCCGCCTTTCTGCCGCTCCAGCTAGAATAACGCCAGCTACCCAGAAGGAATAACCCACCAGGAGCCTAATGAAATAGCAATCTGGCATTAAGATGTGTATATAGTTGCCATTTGTTCAATTGACAGATGACATTTGGAACATGCAGCCCCTATTCATTTTTTAAGGCTAAATACTCTCTTGAAATAAAATCTTTGCCATTAGTCTTAAAGCTGATTTCCAACCCAGACACGGCCAGCTGTGCCTTTACACATTTTCTGGGCACAAGGTCAGATCTCTAGCAGCTATAGGATTTTTTTTTTTGCAATGAACTGAACAATCCATGAACAATAAACAATTACCTGCCTCCCAGACTACCTTGGACTCTACCTCTATTTTTTTTCCCCTGCTACCTTTCCATGTAGAATTCTTTATACAAGAGAAAAACAAAGGGTTTTGACAAACAGTTTTTAATCAACTTGAATTTCATCATCTGCTACCTAGTCCCACTTGTCTACTTTTTTATGTATCTACAATAAGAAGGTGTCAAAGGGAAGCTCCAAACACCTTCAGCAATAGTTCAAAATTTATTCATGAGCAACAAAGGCTCAGCTTTCTTAGAGACAAACACCTCAGACATTGTATTTTAGGAACACTTAAGAGTGTGAAGGGACTCAGCTCATCCAACTCAAAAGCACAGAAATCATGGTAAAGATGCGATATTCCTTTACACCTTCAAATTGCTGTCAACACTTTCAATAGCATACTTATGGTAACCTCCATTTCCAACTCCAGAAATACTCAGAAGAAATAGGTGCCCAAACTTTATCAAAGTTGTACTCTTAGACAAGCACTTGGCTGTTACCTCATATGCTTCTTCATCAGTTTCATTGATAAAGGTCCAGAGAACTCATCTGACTGTTGTTTATTTAATATCTTTTCAAAGTCATTCTATTTTAACACTAGGACGTCATTCCACTACTGCTAAGCTGCCACTTCAGCTTATTTTTGCACATAAAAGAGCAAAAGTTAAGCCTTCCAATATGCAGAGAATTTGCTAACTAGATGGCTGCTACTGACTGATGGGAGGGAAGCGCCTTCCGTGGTGTACACCAAACATGAGCATATAGAAGATAGCATGGTTTCATCTCACATCTTTCCAATGACTAAACCAAGGTTGGCAAAAGGTAAAGTCCCTTGACAGGTGCTTTCTCCAGGAGCTAAGGCAAGAGAAGCCAAGAGCGTGGCCAGCAACGCTCCCACTCTGCGTCTGATTTGCCAGGAGTCACAGCCACACGGGAGCCACAGAGCAGCAAAAGCCTGCAGAATGTTTGAGTCACAGGGACGCTTTCTTTCTTTAAGTAAAAAAAAATACTTAAATGATTTACATATGAATTGCTTCTAATGAGGACACACAAGCTCAGTTTTCCAGCAGACTTTCAACAAGGCCAAAATTAAGGATACAATTACATGGCAGAACACTAGACTGAGATCTTCATGGCTTTTATGTCAACAGTGAAGTCAGACACTGCTGGTGGGTGGGAAGCAGTTCTCTTTAGGGATGTTGAGCTGGTTGATTTTCTGATTACTCCAGAGAATTTTAAAAATAGCAAATTATAATAACAGGCCTATACTCTGAGCAGCTTTCTGATTAATGTGAACCTCAAGATATATGCTAAATTCTTGTCCATAAGGTATGCTGTTCAGACATTTTCTAGATGCTCTTTTAACCTGTGTCTTCTGAGTCACATTAGTCAAAAGAATTGGCCTGTAATTTAATTATTGCAAATGGTGCATCAGTGAGTTATTTCCTAGGAAAGAGAGTTAAGAAAACCCAACACTGCAATTAATGCTGAAATGGAACCCTTTTGCTCTGGCCTTACAAAAATTTTTCCGTATGACAGAAGCCAAGTGAGACTGAAAGAGTTTAGAAAATTCTATTAGAAAGTCATCTTCACCCAGAGCTTTCCCAGACACTTGAGGTTTTATGACTCCTTTTTATTTCTTCCTCTGCTATGGGACTACCTAACTGTTCCCTAATTTCCTGCAGAGTTATGGGTATTTCCAATTTACTTAAGAGACCTTGAGTCTGTTCAGCTGTGCAAATGACTCAGATTAGTTACAGGATTTTAGAACTCAAAAGAGATGTCCTTAAGGTCTACAGGGTTTGTAGCTTGTACTACAGATGACCACACACAGGAATCCCATAACACCCTGCATTTTCCTTCCTGAACTGTACTGCCAGCAGTTCCCAGACATTTCCTCACGTCTCTTAGTTTCTGTTTTTCTATCATTTTGTAAGCAAAGGATTCTGCACTTTTACTTCCCATAGAAACATAAGTACAATGCAGTTGTGCACCTGAGTCCCATTAAGCAAGAGGCTCTCACTATATTGCTTCTTCGTAACCATGCAGCTTGGCAATTTAGAACAGCAACATTTGGGACCCGAGCAGATTAATCAAAATCATCAGCACTAAAGGATTCTCAGTGGGATTCAGAGACTCTCCCAAACTGAGGCAAGAAACCTGGAAAGGCTTTTAAGCCCTGTTATGTCCAAAAGTACCATGAGGTGAAGAGCATAGCAAGGTCCATGATCCACCTTTCCAACCTTCCTTCTATACTGTCATCTTTTAACTCCACTGTGTATCTTGTGGGTACTTTGGGCCAGCCACCCTCTACAGATGAAGAGCAGGCCTTGCTGCACATGCTAGTGGGCTGAAATAGAGTCTGCCCATGCCTGACTCATCCAGACCACTTTGGACACACATTAAGGTGGCGAGCGTGCACGGACTTTTCCCTTCAGAGATCTCCAGAACATAGCCTGTATCCATGAGTGTAGGTGCCATAAGGGGTGCAGATGGCACACAAGGTCTGAGCTTGTGAATGAACTTAAGACCCCTCTTAAAGACAGTTGAGCTATATGGTGTGTGAGGACCCTACCATTTAGCAGCTTGGCTGAACTAGGCTACCATTGCCTTAACACTTTCCAAGTAGCATCCTCCAGGGGTAGTGTTTCATGCAATCTATGAAATACTCAAGTGATACTTCAGTTTGGCCTATAGAGTGCGCTTATCTTCTTCCTGACAAAAGAAAAAGACCAGAAATAGAGGGGAATAGGAAAAAAAAAACCAGAATGGAAAGGAAAAATTCAAATAAACATGAAAGATAAGGCAAGTCAAAGTGCCACAAATGCAAAATGCTAATATGCAACCTTATTAAAGCCTTGATCCTGTGAAACGTGTAGGGCATGCATGGGAGCCTGTTTTACTTACAAGGAAAGAAAACAGTCCTATTTCTAATACATTTATCTTCCAACTTCCTTTTGCTAAAAACATATTTATTTTTAAATTAAGCACTTTGGGAAAAGGCAAGAGAAATGAGTGCAGTGGAGTCAGAGAAAAAATAAATACTGTGAGTTTGAACTAGTTAAAAAAGTTACCCATGCACCCACAGAACATGGTGGAGACCAGGTTTCTGCTCCTCAGCTATTTATGGAGGCTGAAGAAGAACAAATGGATGGAACTGGTTCTACCCTCCATAGCAGGTTGCACCAGAAGATCTGCACCCTTTGTCCTTCAAGGTAGAGAGCAAGACACAAGGAGGTGTAATCTTAATGAGCCACACAATCTACATAGTCCAGTTTTTTTACTTGGTCTTTAATACATCTTGTATTTGAGGACACTCAAAGTCTGGCATGCCAAAGCTTGAGATTGGACTGGATGCAATCCTTCTGCTGTGGCAGAGCTAGCTGTTAAAAACTATTTCTAGTAGACTCTGCTCTCCACCACTTCTAGCCACTATCTAGAAACTGGTGAACCGATGCTTATGTTGGCAAGTGGCTTCGCTACTTCAGGTAGACTCATAGTGGGAAACCCCACCAGCTATAAAAATCACCTCTCTCTGCCCACCTTCCCCTTTCCTCTCCCCCTGGAAGTCCTGCTGGCTCAGTGTATCTCTATCCCACTGCAGTCAGCCTGTATTTATTTGGCTGCATGCTTCTGTTCCCTACAGTGAGTGTACAGCAACCAAGCTGGGCTTTGGTGATCACACCACGCTTGATCTGCCCAGCATACATCAGTTCAGAGCCTCAAAGGTCCTGTCCACTGCAGGATGTGTATGTTAATACATCGTGCATGTGTTTAGTTTTAGGACCAATTGGTCCTAAAGACTTGTGCTTGACTGATAGAGCAAACGTACCTTTTGTTTCCAGGGTATGTATTTTCAGTGTGTCCTAACTGGCTACAGTTTTCAGATCCTGTGGCTGTTCCTGTGTTGCAGTATAATAAGCAAAGGCAGATGATCCAGTTCTCAGTGCCTTTGCCCGAAGATATATAAATCATATTGTAGGTATTATTTCTTCACATGTTGTGTCATTTGCTGAACAATTAAGTGTGCGTTACTGAAGGATTAATAAGCGAGACAAGGCTACAGAACATAATGTAACTTTACAGCAAGAGATGACAATGCAGTTCTTTAATACTGTAATAATATTTCTTGTAAAGCCAGCTGATGTAAAATAAATTCCATGCTAAATTGTGTTTTCCCCTTCAGTCCTTTTAAACTTTAACAACCACAACAAAAAAAAAAAGTGGGAAAGATACCAACAGCCCATAAATAATCTCTAAATAATGTGTTACAGACTGATGGTAAGTGACGCTCTCATAAACCCATATTTCTATTGAAAAACCTTGTATGTGTACATTACATAGACTATCAATTATAACAACTGAAAGTAAAATAAACGTGATGAATGTAGATCTGCTTTACTATCCATTACATCTCATCTTTGTGAGAAAATGCTATTTTTATTCCAAGCTGTATATCTTATAAAGTTAACACAAACAAACGATATGTTTTAGCCATATCAAAATCTAAATATCTACAACCAAGGCATGCACAATTACACAGAAGTGTATAATAAACTGTACATAAATGAGTAATAAACCACTAGTTTTTAATATAACTCCACAGTGAAAAGACCTATCATGGATGCTTTGGCAGGTAAATTAATAGATTCATCCTTGCAAAATTGCACTTCTTTCAATAAACATGATTCTGGTGTGTGGTTTTGGACAGTATCTTCATAATACACAACAGCTCAACTTTAAGGACACCGGGACCCAGAGTGGGTCAAAAAGCATTCATCCAGTTCAAAGGTTTTCACTTTTGGCTATCTCTGTGAAAGCCACTTGAGGGGCAATGGGTGCTGGTCCCCATTGCCCCAGCTCCCAGGGCAGTATCACAAAAAGCCTGTCTCTGCAGCGAGCGCTGGCTCCAGCGGCCTTTGCTTGAGAGGACCGAACAAACCACCCCTCCCCTGCCAGCAGAGCATGTCGATCCCTGCTCTACAGAAAACACTAGGCTGTTGCTAGCACAGCAATTATGCTGCAGGAAAATTCTCTTCCAAATAGTTCAGTCTTTATTTACTCAGAAAAAAATAAAATAAAAAAAGCTAAAAGGTGAAGGCTAATGAGATACTGGAATGGAAATTATTTTACAGTGATAAAATACTTTGCACATTTCTAAGGGCACAACATCATGCACAGGTCCACAGGGAGTCCTTCAGAGCAAGCTTTCTTGAGGACCCTGCACCTCTACACAGAACTTGGCAATGGGAAAGCTGCTGCTACATCAGCCTTGTCCCATCACGCTAAGGTGGCAGGGTACAAGTCAATTGAAAAGACTAGGCGTAGCACGGGCAACACGGGGTAGGTGAGCAAGCAGAAGACAACTAAGTACTCTTTCTTTCTATGTTAACTTTACACGTGAAGTTTTTTATAATGTTTTTTGAACATATACATTCATATACAAACAAGCTAAACTAGGAGATGCCTTACTGCATAACTGGCAAACTGTACTGGGGAGTAACAGCCCTTGCCAAGTTGTACCAGGAGCACGGATCACGGTCCTGCTAACACGAACACATGGTGGTAACACCTAGGAGAGGAATGACGCAACAGAGAGCTCAAAGCTTCACTTCTTGCCTCTGCCACTGACCTGCGCAGGCAGGGTGAGAATTGCTCAGTGTCTCTGTTGGCTCCTCTAAATTACAGAGTGCTCAGTAATACATCCGCTGGGGGGCTGAGGCTAAACTCGCATAAACCAATTTTGATTCCTTCCATCATGTCTCCCATTAAGTGTAAAGCGCCTCCAGGGCAAGGCAGCTGATTAAACAGATTCCTCTGTGACATAATGAATTTACAAAACCCCTCCAGTTTCGCTGGGGATGTTTGGGGAAAAACATCTTCAGCTACCGAGGGCAAAGTCCACCAAGAGGGAGGATCTCTGCCTTGGGGCCTGAAAAACCTTCCCCACCCGTCCCAGGGGGCTGAGAGGAGATCCCTGCTGAGCACTGGGAAGGAGAGGAGAAGGGGCAGGGATGCAGCCATCCATCCATCTGGGGCACCAGCACCATAGCCCACTGCACCCATGCCAAAGCATGCAGGTTGCAGCCTCCTTGCTTCCCTTGGCAGTCATAGCCCAGCCCTGCCAGCTTCCCCGTGCAGCTCGTGCACTACAGCCCCAAGGCAAAGCTCTCCGAGGCGAGCTCTGTGCACAGAGAGGTGTTGCCTCTCAGCGCAGGAAAGAAGTATGAGGCTTTTTCCAGCATTCAGATCCTGTTTTTAATGTGACTCAGCTCTGCAGAGTCCATAAGGATGACATGGGTTGTGCTTTATTAGCAGTTAGGTTAATGTTTGGAAATAAAAAGACTGATGGTTTTATCTGTTTAATCATTTGGTGCTGCCAAGAGCGACCATAAGCACAGCTCAACTGTGCATGAAGAGAGTAGAGCCTGACATCCGTTTCCCACCACTGAAATCCAAACGTTAGCATGCAAGTTGCTTAGCAGGCTGGCAGGGGCAGGCAGCCAGCATCACAGCTGTTGGAGTGACTCAATGATCATAATTTTTCTTCATGGAGATTTTCAACCTCCCCGCAATGGAAGGAAATAGGGATGAATGGAGGTGGGCTAATTTCAAAGTTTGGCAGTTCATTTGCATTTGCCCAGCTTTCCTATGCCCTCAGCTGAACCAGGCTACAGAGCTGAGGACTGAAAGACTCCTCTAGTTTTTCCCCAATATTATTTCACTTGTGTGTGGGTTCCCCCCCTCCTTCTTTCTTAAATCTCTTCTCAGGTACATTCTTCAGAAAACAGCAGCTGCAATGCAGATTCACCACATGTAACCAGGTGATGCTACTGACCTGCCATATACAGCCAGCAGCAGATACAGCGATTTGTCACTGAAAAGAGATTGGATGGGCTAGATCACGCAGTCAGCTGGCACCCAGACAACACTAGATGTGGCAGATGCCATCAGTGCAAAGAGCAGAATAAGACAAAATAAGAGCCAAGGGACACAAGGATGTTGTCTTAACAGACAATAGCTACCTCAGTGCTTATCAGCATTTGTCACTAAATAAGTGCAGCTGTTAGACTTACCGGATCCTTTGAAACTTATGTAGAGCAGACTTTAGTGATTTTTGGCTGAGTTACACAGAACACCTCTCCTTCTGTACACAAAGTCAAGAGGGAGAGAAGCCACTGAAACAATCATGTTGGAGTTGCACACCAAGCAAAGCTTCACTGGACGTGCAAACACACGCCTTACCCACTTCTGGGAAAGCACATGTCTGTACACATATGGTCCATCTGGCCCAACAATTCCAACAAGTAAATATTGTGCTGTTGTAAGAGGGCTGCAGAACTTATAACCAGCCACATAAAATGTGTTTCGTAAAAGCTTCTTAGCAGCCACGCAGGTGGGCTGTCACATATGGGACCGGCTAGCCACATTAAGCAAGACAGAGCTTCTGCAGGGCTGGCACACGCAAAACACAAGGACTCTGAGACCCTTAAAGCTTCTGCAATTGTCCTGCATCTAATTTCTTTCTCCTGTTTTTATTTTGTTGGTATAACATTGCCAGGAGCTGCCCATGGCTTTAATATGTCAGCTCAATGCTTTAAATCCTCTTTCCCCTGCCAGAGCTATGCTGTTTGCTAGCACAAAAATAAGCAGAGTCTGAGCTCTGCCCACTCTCCCTGCCTTTCCTCATATACTTACCAGAAAAATAGCTGGAGCACAACTCCCACACACTGCACAGATCCAGACTCAAGCAGCCCTAAAACAGGCTTTTTCCTGTCCCAAGTCTATGCTAGAACTAGTTAAAATTTAACACTTGCAAGATTATAACATCTTTAGAGCAGGGGTGGGGAGGGGGAAATCCAAACACACCTGAAAACACCCAAAATGTACTGCCACTTCCATGACTAACACAATCCCACAATGCTAAGCTAAAATAAAAACAAAATAAAAAAAAGTCTTACCACCACTTCAACCCCAGCCTCAAGGCCACCTCTACTCCACAACTACATAGTTTCTCTCCAGCTTCACATTTCCAGCATTGCCATCCTAATGAGAAACCTTTGCCAGCTGGATGCAGCTCCCAAGGCAATCTCCATAATGAGGACAGGCACCTGGGGACCTACCTGCTTGGCTCAGGAGGAGAATTTTGTTTGTTTTTCCAGTTCCCCATACTGCAGAGTCCTTTGAGGCCGTGATAAGGGAATGCCAGACCACCTGGCAGCAAGAGCAGATGAAGAGGGAGGGGACTGAATAAGAGCTGAGATGTGGGTGGTAGGAAAGGGTTAATCGGAGCCCTCAGATACGAGCACCCAGCTTTGATCCCAAGCCTGAGAAGATGATGTAGGGTGCTAGTGCACGTCTGGCAAAACTGCCTTTTTGTTTTATAGCTTTGTTTCTTTATTATGCCCTTTTTTTCTTGTTTCATTTGTTGTATTTCAGACACAGCTAGTTGGGAAGGGGAGGCTTCACTTTGTCATGAAGTAACTGTTCAGTCAAAGCCCAACTTTAAAAATGCATTTTCTAAATATACACTATTCACTCTTGTCCTCAGTAATTTGATTGGCAGAAATAAGAGCTGCAAAAGTAGATCTTGTCAGTCATTCTTAAGCATTCCTTAATATGGAAACAATCACCTGCTATTTAAACCATGTTTTTAAAGGGGCACGGTGTGCTTAATACGATGCACACACCTGGAGTCTCAGCCTCT
The DNA here is from genome assembly GCF_000687285.1 of Phaethon lepturus. Lineage (NCBI taxonomy): Eukaryota > Metazoa > Chordata > Aves > Phaethontiformes > Phaethontidae > Phaethon > Phaethon lepturus. The sequence continues at coordinate 24,817 of NW_010562858.1, forward strand.
TTTCATTTTCTGGTGAAAACCTATTTGTGGGGACTGCAGACAGGCACAGGCAAGGTAACAGATCCTTCCAGGTGGCCCCTGAAAACCCATCCAGGCCTATTTTCTATCGTTTTCTGTAAATGCACTGCATATAGTGTGTATCTGCACATACTTTCCATCCTGTAGACACCCACTGGCACAGCCCCAATGTCTGTCTCATGACATCCAAAGGACGAGCGTATGCTGGCGTGCAGGGGAGGCACCACACAGCACCTTGCGGTTGCGGGAAGCGGAAGGCACAGGCTTTTCCTCTGTAACAGGTCGTGTTGGCTCTGCATGGGCACAAGGTGGGCCCAATATGGAGGAGATTTTGCTATTTTCTATTTTTAGGCTGAGCTTTTTTTCTTCAAGAGGCACAGCAGAGGATTAGGGTCTATTCACACATGGTCATCGCTTGCATGTTGTGGACACAGCCCATACGTCATGCAGCGTCCGCTCGTTTCAGACCTGTTTTTCAGAAGCAGTGAGTACCTGTGGCACCAGCTGTACTCTGAGAGACACGGAGACACACAGCAACTTTAAAAGACCAAGGAAGCCTGATGCTGGGGTCCCAAATTATGTTTGGGAATGGTTCCACAACAAGCGAAACATACATTTTTCATTAAAAGACCTCCTAAGAATTAAACTGGAATTATTCTGTGGTAAATTTAGCTACAGAGTTTCTGGGACAGGGAGTCCAGAGAACAATCATCCTTCATCTTATCACCAGAACGTCTTAATTCTGACCTGAAACACAAATTTGGTGCCAGGTGTAGTACCATGTTTGTGGTCTGTTGCAAATGCCAGCCAGCGAGAGAATGTGGTGGTTTATGGCACCAAGTAAAAAGCACAGAGCTAAGTTGAGCTGCGTTTGCATTTGCTGGGAAAGGAAGTAATTATTCTATTTGTTTTCCTTCCAAGATGGGAATAGCAAATGTCTTTCTCACCTCACTGAGAGGAAAAAATCACACCCAATATGCTTAAGGTGCACCCCTTTTTACTGAGCAGCGTGACAACCTTGCGATTTGAACACAGCTGTTTTTTTTTTTTTTTTCCGGCTGCTATCTTCTGTTGTATTTTTTTTCCCCTTTAATGTGGTTTATCCTTGAGAGATGCCTCATGCATGAACATCTTGGGTTGTTTCCTACAAAATGGCAGAGCTCATAAATAAAAGGAAAGTGTGGAGCAGAAGTGAAGTTCGTTTCAAACATGCTTTTAGAGGAGCTGATTTAACTGCAATCTGGAGGCAAATACTTGGCCATAGAGGAAAAAAGAACATCTTAAAATGATCCATGACAGTCCATCACCAGGAGTGGGCAGGTTGGTCCTTCCTAGGGGCCTGTGGTGATTCTTCTCTTGGAGGATATGAGCTGTGATATGGCTGAGGCTGCTGCTTTTGTTCGTTTGATTTTGCAGCGAACATGCTGCAGCTGAGATCACCTTTTCCACAGCTCAGATACACCTTCCGGAAAGCCAGTGGCCTGATGAGCATTTTGATGTTTGTGTCCTGTGATCAAGGGCAGGGTTTTGGGAGGAAAACAGGAGCACAGCAGATATTTGGACTAGGAATGCCCTCCTCACTGCTGCTTTTTGACCCACCGCATGACCCTTTTCGGGGGTGCTCTCCTTCGTTTTTCATCCACTGGATGCTATGACACAAATTTCTTGATGTGCGGCGTGGCTTTCTCTGACCGAAGGCCCTGTGGAAAGGGGAGCCCTTCAGCACAGCTTGTGCACGAGTTCCCTCCCCTCAGTTCGGGTGACAACCACCTGTGTCCCCGCGTTACCTCTTGGCCTCAGTCCCCTCGCAGTAAGGTGATCCACAAAGTAAACATTAGAAGGTGTTTTCTGGGCCAAGGATTTTCCCCTGATGGGTTTCAGAAAGGCCCGTCTGCTCCTCTTGGGGCTGGCGCTACCTCCATCCAGCCTCCATGGCCAAGCCCCATCCCCGGCGCGAGCCGGCAGTCACTGCCCCGGCTGCATGTCCTTCTGGCTGCAGTACTTTGGTCAGTCAAAGCAAATGAAGGGCAGGTCAAAGCAAGGCATCATGTGGATTTTCTTGTCCAGCTCACGTCTTACCCCTGACCACAGGCCAGACAAATTCCTCCTCGGCCTGCGTTGCTTTCTTAGCAGTTTTTGCTCTGACCTCGGTGATGCTGGTGACAGGGAAGGGAACCCGGCTCTGCAGGTAGAGACACAAGGAAAGAGCCGCGTAACACTTAAGTCCCCAACCTTGTCTGGCTGGACAAGAAATCCACAGCACAAAGACGGGCTGTTGCTCCCCGGGGGTGGTGGGACTACAGTCGAGGTGCAGCCCCATTCCCTCCCTGGAAGCGGGGTGGGGAGCATGGCTCAGCCGGAGGCGGCAGGGGCCGCAGCCAGCGGGGCCGACGTACCGCCCGAGCTGCCGTACCAGGCACGCGGTGGGTGAGTTAAGGACATACTTTCAGCCTTAATTCTGAGTTTCCTAGGTTTTGTCAGTTTAAGCCAGATTCCTAATGTTATTTTAATGCAGTTGTTTTGTGTGTGAATAATATGCTTTCTATGCCAAACCACAAGCCCTGGAACTAATATCTCATAAAAATGCCTAGAGTCCAAAGCTAATAGCTGTTACTCAGCTGATCGAGTGATGCCTCAAAAGTTACAGATTAGCACTATTCCCCAAGCGGAGCGGGGATTAAACTCGACTTCTGATGGGGCTGGGTGCTATTTTGCGCAGTGCCCGAGCCCGGGCTGGGGGGACGCAGCTCGCTGCAGGCCCTGGGCGCCCTGTGGCAGGGCTCGGCGCCGTGAACGCGTGCAGCGAGAGCCATCCGAGCTCTACCTGGCGTCCTGGAGGGCAGAGGTTGGGGGAGGGAGGGATTTACATCAGCTTTCCCTGAAAAAAGCCCTCGCCCTTCCAGCAACACCCCACCCAGCGATGGGTCATTACAGCTCATCCTCGCCCAGCCCTGCTGCTGTGGGCAGTGATTCAGGGGACGCCGAAAAGGCGGGGGGGACACACGGTCACTCGCTGCCAGGCCAGCAGTGTCTGGGCGAATGGCGGCTGTGGTGAGATCAGGCCCTGTGTCCACCAGCCTGGTACAGTGGGCAGGAGCTGGCGCTGGAGCCAGCAAGGGGGCAGGAGCCCCTTCCCCTCCCAGAGGGTTTGGATGGGGCATCGGTGACCCGCGGGGAGCAGAGGGGGGATGTGGAGGCGGTGGGCGAGGGGGGAGAAGCTGTTCCTTCATGCGCCTTCCAGGCAGGGAAATCGAGCCACAGGATGTCAGTGCAGCCTGTGCAAACGCCACGCTTGCCGAAAGAAATGACTGTCTCCTCTCAAGAGCACACAGGAAGATCTCTTTCCCAGAACATCTTATTTAGGAAACTCGCATCACGGCAGCAGAGCAGAATGTTTATTTGGGAATAAGAAAACGAGATGTGGCCCCAGGTCAATGCTTGCATGTAGGCACCGCAGCCGCAAGTTTGAGGATGCACCAGAAGCGGCTGCTGGCTCACAGTAACAAACGCAGAGCTGGATGGGCCGGATGCCCGGGCAGCTGGTGTCCGCTGCCTCTGTCCTCTCCTACTGGCTGCGGAGTTGTAAGGTATCGATTATTTTCCTGTTACAACACGAAGGGATTAGCTAGGTTAGCTTCTGCAGAGGTGAGAAAGAAATGTGTCATGTAGACTGTTTATTTTGCTCTAATTGGATTCGCACCCTCTTTCTGAATAAATCTCACTTTACTTCAGCTCATGTGGTTTTTCACGGCCATGAATGCTGAGGAGCTCCTCCAGCGACAGGCAGGTGGTTCCCGGCTTCGGCGGGGAAAGCGAAGGGGGGAGTGCTGCGGTCGCTAGAGGCAGGCAGCCTGCGAACAGCGCGGCTGAGGAAGCTCTCATGGTCACGTCCCAGACGATGCTTCACGGTCACGGACAGCTTTTAGCAGCACAAGGTAAAAGCTGCTCTTTGAACAGAGAAATCTATGTTTTTCGGTCCTTCTGGACACGACATCCACACGTGCTCTGGGTAAGCTGCAGCACAACATCACGACCCGGAGGCATGGCGATGCTGCCCAACAGAAAGCAGCATATGCTGGTTCCCCTTCAGCAGGGTGAGCCGTGCTGTATACTAAAATTGTCAGCAAATTTTCTGCTGCAGTTCATCATCTTTTCTAGCTGGTCTGGAACACTGTAGGAAAATTATCTTTGCTGTTTTTCTTGGCCTGCTCACTCAGAAACATGGAAAGTACCTGCAGCAGGGGTGGCTTCTCAAGTTCATCCTTCAAGCCTCTGGAAACAAAATGAGCTCAGAGGGAAAAGAAAGAGCATAGTTTAAGAATCCTAGGTCTGGGTGGTTGCAGACTGCTAAGCGTCCTTGCTGTGTTAATCCCGCTAAACAAGTAAATACTTCTCACTCCTGTGTCCTTCGCACTGTGGAAACTTTTGATGTCTCCTCACTGACCACTGTGGTTTGAAGCTCTGCCTCTGAATCAGATGGGTACCTAAAACCTCAGACCAGCTGGACCAAGCAATGCTCTCTTGACGAGTGCAGCAGAAACCAGACACAAAATAAATAATTAAGTCAGTGAGATTTTTGGTAGGGTCTAAATTATGCCTGCATATACGATTCAGAGTTAAGCCTTAAACTTGAAATTCTTCCATTTATTTCTTGTTCCTACAGGAAGGCACATTTCTCTGGAGAGCACCTGCTGCTGCAGTTCCCAAAGATGTCCTGTATTTGCAGATGCCTCTTCATCTACACCAACCTCGGTAGACTTGTCTGAGATAGTTCTGTAGGTCTTACTGGAATTTGTGCACACATATTAAACTTGACATAAAATTTCTCTTTTATTGCTGTTTTGTCATGTTTCTCCCAATGACAGATTGTTATATTTTCTGTTGGCTTTATTTTTATTTTTTGTTTACCCTATAACTAGACACTGAAGCATCAAATAAATCCATATGCTGGGTACGTTCTTTGTTTGAGGTGGGTATTGGAGTGATTTGGTATATATACTGCCATAATTCTCAGTGATACCTTTTGTCTTGCTCATTTGCTCTTGCAGAATTAATTTGTTTTAGTACTTTTAGAGCCCATGGGAAGTGCTAAATAAACATTTCAAACTATAAAAAAAAGTTACTGGCCAACTACAAAGTGGTAAAATTAAGTAACTTACCCAGCATCATGCACATAAACAGAGCAGCCAGTTCTGCAGAGCAACCTTCAGATTCCCCCTTTCTCTTCCTATGCTGTCCTGCCTCAGTTATGGCACATCAGATGAGGCTTTTACAGCCTACCTCCCTGCACAGTTCCCTAGAGCAGTACCCATCCTGATGAAAAAAAAAAAAGGAAAAAGCCCAAAATAAAAACAATGTGATCAACTAATTTGAAGGAACTTTTTCTAATAGGGACAATACAGTTGAATTTTCCTTATCTTCATTTTTGGAGTGCCTAAGCCATCTTAGAAAATTTCCCACCAGTATTTAGCCTGAATCCAACATGTAGAATTTTACTAGCAGGGAATATTCCAGTCTACAATATGAAAATTAGGTAAAAGCAAAAGAACTGAAATCAGAGCCTGATACTAGAAAATATGATACAACCTGGACAACGGTTGTTGCCAACTGTAATACAGGAAACACTGCATCTACTGAAGTTTGCCACCTCTGCAGTGGACCTGCCAGTTGCTTAGGTTCCAGAAAGCAGTGCTGTACATATTTTTAGGGCAGGAAGCAAAACATAATATTATTTCAAAGGTGCAATTAGGAGAGCTGGTGGTAAAGGCATTACTTTCTCATCACGGCACCCACACAGCATGGTGGGAAAGGCTCAATAGTACAAGCTGGGACAGGATGGGCTCCAAGGGTCATCCAGCTAAAAAGTTAGCAGAGGGAACCAACAGGCTTCCAGTCCCTCTCTTGCTGTCCTGCTGGGGGGAAACGTAAATGGGAACAGGCTAATCCTCTGCAGACTGAAAGTAAACATTTATGGATTACCTGATCCAGAACTTTTATTATAAAACAACAAGATGACTTTTGGAAATGCAGAAAGACCCATCTGTCCGTTGCCTTCTTAGCAAATTGGAAATTGAGGGACATTGTATAAGCTGAAGGAAAAACCCAACAGTCTTCACAAAGTTCAGTTAAATCTCTGCTGCCAGCAGCTTCCAAATCACAGAAACCGTGAGACTGGGGCACGGGGCCTTAAGAGGCCAGGGCAGAAAACAATGTTGTCTCCTTTCAAGAGAGATTAAATAGTATTTAGGATCTCCAAGCAGGCAAGTTCATAAGTGAGCCTGCCTGATTGTGGACTGGCTTCTTTGTCAACTTAGTATTCAGGAAAAGGAAGAATTGCCATAGCAACATTCCCATCTTCTGACATGTATCATGCAGATCATGTAGCCAAGGCAGCACAGCACCCTCTCACACATGTGCTCTGTGAACTTTCGTATTCCTGACAATATTAAAGAGAGAAATATGTCTCATGATTGACACACTTGCCTGTGTGTCTCTATGAGTCCTTAAAAAAAAAAAATGGAAATGCTTCCCTTCCCCCATCCTCCTCCTTTGAACTGTTTTCTCTTCTCCATCCCACTGAAATGATGAGAACAGCTCATGCCCCAGATCTGCAGATATATGTTCCTGACAGTAGTCCTACGCTATGCAAATGTGTAAACTGCAAAATGTAGAGGGTTTTAAAAAATTAAGTATATCCAGCAGAATCTAAATTCTGAGTGGAAGTGCTGAAAGGATCTAGAAATCTTCCAGTACCTGCATAATTAATGCGCTGTTTAACAAAGCCTTACATCTTTTTTGGTTTTTTTTTGTCTTTGAGTCAGTCTGAAATCTCCAGGCACACCTGCCAACAATACCTATGGCACATGTCAATATATATGTCGCCCTAAGCGGGAGCTGAGTTCACAAGCAGAGCAGAATACTCTGTGTTTGCAGCCAAGGTCTGTCTAACCCCTGGGATGGCTTGGGCTAGGTGGACTTCCCGCTGAAGGAAAAGTACCACACATTTCACAGGGCTAAGCTGTGGGCCACTACAAACGGGATGCTGCAACACTGTGCAGTAAAACCACCTTTGCAACCCTGACAGCAGTGGCAGCCAGGTACTTGACTTTACAAGTGTTCTTGATTTAATCGTATCACAGGCTGTCCAGTGGACCTCTTTCTAAGCTTACTGCCTGTTCAGTATCTTGGCTCCCTTCAAAAATTCCATAACACTAGAAATAGTTGGAATATAATCTAATTTTATATATATATGTATATATGTGCCCCTAGCTATGCCTATCCCACTGGTGGTTCTGACATTAAAACTATCACAATATACTGTCATATGCCTATGTATTTTTTCCTCAGACCTGGATTTTACATGCTGTGCTGTCCTTGGCAGGATGCCTATGGCACCATTTCTACATCAGGGCTGGTCTCAGCAGCTCCTTCTCCAAGGAATGGACTCAAAATCCTACATAACTCTGTGGCCTTGGCAGAGAGAGATCAAAACCTGCTTTGACCGAGTGCTTCCCTCTGGACTGGAGAGGCACCTAGCTGTGGGCTACACCCAAGTGAGGTGATTCTTCTAACCAGGTTAGTTTATCTTATCTTGGTCATACTCTTTCTTACACAGCTCCCCAGAGCTGTCTCATGAGTGCTTACTGCAAAATGTTGGATGGCAGAAGCTCCCACTGTCTGTGCCAAGGGAGCTCCTTTGTATAATGGTCTGCTGGAGTCAAGTCACCTTCAGATGGTGACAGCTTTTTATATCTCTCCCCACACTCGCATTCCTGTCCTCCTCACCACTCTCCAACGTTTGCAGTCACTGTACTAAGCTTTGCTACCTTACCTTCCCCAGGCAGAGTGATGTTACTGTTGTGATCAGTATTGCTTAACAGCTCAGCTGGGATTATGTCTCCAATGAGCTCCTGAGCTTCATCCAGGTTTGAAAGCCCTCCCTGCCCTTGTGTACTCCACAGCTGCTTGTTCCAAGAAATAATCATTCAAGAAATTCCTTCTTTATAACTTGTCCTGTGGTGACTCTTGGCCAGACTACGTACAGGTAGCTGAGGTCCCCCATCATCATAATTTTTGCTGCCTCTCTTAAGTGTTGTGCGCTTAATTGCCTCTTCCTACTCTATGGCTAATAACACTCCTGTTCTGTTAAGATACCTCTAGAGAAAATGGTTTGCAGTTTAATAACAGTAGCAGAAGAGGGGTGACCTCCCCCTCTTTTATCCCATTACATCCATCAGGTGTAAACTTAGAAGCCAAACTGGGAACCATTATTAAATAAGAACAATTTATTTTATTTTACATAGTAAATAAGCTAAGACGATTATAGGTAGAAAGCTAGCCTGGCACTGCTCTTTCTGCAAAATTAAACATCCAGAAATGCAGTACTGCAAAGTACTGCAGCCACAGATCGTCCCTATTGCAACAGGCAGGATGGCCGGCAACTTACCAGCCATACTCCCAGGGGAAAAGCACAAGGAGCTGCCAGTTTGGAATTATGGTGGAATTACTGCCCATGTCAAGAATGATACCTTTCCCAGTGCCTGATTTCTTTCCATGTTAAGCAAGTAACTACCATATAACATCTGACTGTCATTATTTTTTTTGTACAGAAGATCATATGTGTCTGTATGTATGCATGTATCTGTATGCATGTGTGTGTTTAACTTCTATGTACACAACATACATACAGTGGGGACTATCATCTGCATATGAAAAAAGCAAAGAGATATTATGTCCTAGTACTGACTGTACCATAGCAATCTCTATATTTAGAATGCACACTGCCGAGAGACTTCTCCAGCCTAATGGTAGATGTTTACTTTTTAATACACAAACTATATATAAAATGCTGAAGTTGGACACCATGACTAGCTACAATACAAACTATATGAAAAAGATGCTATTTTACTTCTGTCTCATTTTACACAGCTCTAAGGAACAGCAGATACCTCCTCGGTGGGCCACGAAGTCTGTGGCCTGCCTTTCAAATTTCTGTACTGGCATTTATTGTGTTGAGGTTCAAATCCCTCTACAGCTGTGGTCTGAACAAGAAAAGGGCACTTAAGGGAATAAGACTACAACTTGCTCTTCTGGGTTACATTAAAATCCATTGATTTCCATCTGTTACTTGAACAAAAGAGAGTGCATTTTTGATAAAAATAAAATTGCTTATTTTGCAGAATGTATGTTAAATATATTTGATAGTTATGGTCTGTAAATTGGACAGTTCTGTTCTTCTTAGAGTTACTTATTAATACAAGTAAGAGGAAGTCACAATGTGTAAAACACCTGTTTTCACTCTAAGCACAAAAAGCTCTTTCATTTCATTACGTCATCAGAAGCACTACAGAAAGCGTCCCACCTGCAAGTCCACTTGCCCCCTCATTCAGCAAGTCCCTGTGCGGAAAAACACCTGTGCGTGTGCTTTCAGTTCAACATGCGCTTAAGTACTTTTCTAAACAGATGGCAACAGCCAGATCTGTTTACTTTCCAGGCTAATATCATTTCCCCTTTGCTCCTCTTGCCTCAAAAAAAGGAGATCACTGCCACTGTAGAAAGTTGACCAGTCAAGCCTGCAACTGCTTTTTTCCCTGGGATGTCTGCAATAGTCAAACTCCAGGTTTAATACTGCAGACACATTGAAGACATCTGCACTTTTACAACACATACAAACATGTTGGGCCAAACATAGTGGCCCAAATATCTAACAAAACTTCCAGGCTTCTTTCCTTCCCTGCAACACCTGTGACCCCAGTTTAAGCAGCTGTCTATGGTGGCACATGAAGCTTTGAACCACAGGAGCAGAGCAGAGCAGCTGGGATACCCGAGCGCAGATGACCTCTTCTACTAGTATGCGTTACGCTTTGGTTAAGAGCTTTCTTTTGCTGCTGCAGATGGAAAATACCTGTCACCAACAGTCACAGAATCACAGAATAGTAGAGGTTGGAAGGAACCTCTGAAGATCATCTGGTCCAACCCCCCTGCCAAGGCAGGATCTCCTAGGGCAGGCTGCACAGGAATGCGTCCTCCAGAGAAGGAGACTCCACAACCTCTGTGCGCAGCCTGTTCCAGTGCCCCGTCACCCTCACAGTAAAGAAGTTTTTCCTCAGGTGGAGGTGGAACTTCCTGTGCTGCAGTTTGTGCCCACTGCCCCTCGTCCTGTCACTGGGCACTACTGAAAAGAGACTGGCTCCATCCTCCTGACAGCCACCCCTCAGATATTCATAGGGTCCCATCTCAGCCTTCTCTTCTCCCCAGGTCTCTCAGCTTTTCCTCATATGAGAGAGGTTCCAGTCCCTTCATCATCCTCATAGCCCTCCATTGGACTTGCTCCAAAATTCCCTGTCTCTTGAACTGGGGAGCCCAGGACTGGACACAATACTCCAGATGAGGCCTCACCAGCGCAGAGTAGAGGGAGAGGATAACCCCTCTCGACCTGCTGGTCACACTCTTAGTGCACCCCAGGATACCATTGGCCCTCTTGGCCTCCAGGGCACATTGCTGTCCCATGGATAACTTATTGTCTACCAGGACTCCAAGGTCCTTCTCCATGGAGCTGCTTTCCAGCAGGTCAACCCGTAACCTGT
>NW_010562858.1:36531-43260 GCF_000687285.1 Phaethon lepturus
CTTCTTGCCCTTCTTGCCCTTTTTGAAGACATTGGCTTTCCTCCAGTCCTCAGGCACCTCTCCCCTTCTCCATGATTTTTCAAAAATGATGGAGAGAGGTGTTGCAACAACATCAGTCAGCTCCCTTAACACTCGTGGGTGCATCCCATCAGGGCCCATGGATTTGTGAGTGTTCAACTCAGCCAAATGATCTCTAATCCAAGAGTGGAGAGTCGACGAGTGGAGAGTCTCCTCCTCCCAGGCTTTTTCGCTTATCTCCAGGGTCTGGGATTCCTGAGGAGTAGTCTTAGCAGTAAAGACTGAAGTGAAAATGGCATTCAGTAACTCTGCCTTCTCTGCCTCCTCTGTCACCAGGGCTCCCACTTCATTCACCAAAGGTCCCACATTTTCCCTAGTCTTCCTTTTACCACTGATATACTTGAAGAAGCCCTTCTTGTTCTCTTTTACTTCCTTTGCCAGATTTAGTTCCAAGAGGGCCTTGGCCTTCCTTGTTGCATCTCTGCATATCCTGACAACATTCCTATAGTCCTTCCAAGTGATCAGTCCCTTTTTCCACCTACTGTAAACACCCCGTTCACATGAAACATGGGAGCATTAAAAGACAGGATCAGTAATGTAACTGCTCCAAGGTTGCATTCAGAGGTGACCTCACCTACACTGCTTGCTTCTTTACTCCCAGGGCAGGAACACCAAACCTACCCCAGTGATGGTCTCTTCAGGACTACACTTTTAATTCAAGTTTTAGATTATAAACCCTTTCAGTGTTCAGTCTAACAGTATCCAAGTTTTCAAAGGCTACCAAAGTGTGTATCAGAGCCCTGCAGACTGACCAATCTTTATAGAAAATAAAAGGCGAAGAAGGAATTGTTGTTATGATTTGAAATAGTCTTTGAATAGCAAATTCAATAGGAAAAATGAACTAAGAAGTGTATGTCTTATACACTGTCATTACAAACTGCCATGTGGGAGCCTGCAGAATGGTTAGCCATTTTTCAGTCTACTCAGTGTCCAAGTGGCTTTGATGCGCACTGGTGGTAATTTTGCTAATACTATTCATGTAGGCAGAGAAGCAAAGAATCAGCCTAAAATTAGGGAAAATATTTGTCATTTTCCTTTAAAATAAGGCAACGGTTGCTATAGAGAGACAGCAAACTATGGTTTTATTACATGCCAGCTAAATCACAGACTAAAATAATTTAATTTTGAAATTGTGGCAAGAGTTTGCAAATTATGGCAACCTCTTCATAACAGAGTAGTATGGGAACTGTGCATATGTTTTGGGGTAGCTAAATGCATGCAGAAAGTGAGGATGAGCTTTCTAAACCCAAATAGGGGATAGAATCATACTGAAATTCATGGCAACTCTGCGGCTAGACTTTCTAACCAGCCTTAAAAAAAAATCCCCTCTTTTTTGTGTTCTATACTAAGTCAAGACACTATTAAGCTTGCAAAGTCAAGAGTGAGGTAATGTCAGAATTAAGGCTGTCTGTTCAACCTTAATTTGGCCCCTTGCGAGTATGAATTATGATGTTGCCTTTAATTACATGATCACACAGTATTTTTTCCTATGCCTCATTCATAACACATGATGGATGGTGCTCACTGAATGATGAGACTGTATTTTGTTTTTTCCTTGTGGTTCAAGGTGTGGCAGGCTGCTTATTTACTGCATCCTATATTCTTCTCTGACAGCAAAACTAATGATTCGTTCACAGACTTTTCTATGTGGTTTATCATTACAGCTAAGATATAGTCAACAAACATTACTAATTTAATTTTACTGCAGTTCTCAAGGGAAAAGTTAGAGTTTTTTCACTTAGTTTATCCATCTAGAACCTATTCTTATTGCTCAGGTTTTCATCAAAGCTTTGCATCCTTCATATTTGGTCTAGGCAGCTTTATTTGCATCAGCTTTGGGGAGGTATTGATAATACATGGGGACCGAAGTTGGGGTCCCCATTCTGGTGTGTGTCTTGGGTAGTCAGGCCTGGAAAAGATCAACAGATCAGGGATGGTAGGGAAATCCTGTTCAGTCACAAGATGGATCATTCCCAAAGTTGATAAACACTCTGGAGAATTACCTGTGCACTACAGGGAAGCACAGGCATATTTTTTCTAAAACTTGAACATAGACGAATAGATTTTCCCCATAAATTCAGAAGTGTTACTAACATAAACGCTATCCTTCTTCCAAAGACCAAGTTCCACAGCAAGAGAAAAGTAGAGAAAAGTTTTCCAGACATGATTTTTTTTTCATAGACTTGCACTTGGAAATAGATGACTTGTTCTGACAAAAAGTTTTCCACCAAAAAAATAGTTCCCCCAAGAGAAATACCTTTCATGGACAATTTCAGCCAAGATGGTTGAAATTTGGCAAGCTTACAAGTGACTTTTACTTTAGTCATCATTCATCCATCATCTTTCTTAAGAATGATGGATTGTGTAATTCTAAAGGGAATGAACACAGTCTAGAAGAGCACTCTCTGGGTACACAGGCCCCTAGGTTATTTATATCATGGTTCATACATCATAGGCTGGATTTAATGCTCTAAAGTGTTTTTGACTTTAAATACGATGATTCAAAGCTCATAGGAGGTGGAGAACTTTTTGAGATCTGAGAAGACAAATTGAGTTCAAACCTTCTTGGAATACTATAAATTTCCTCAAACCAAATGAAATCCACCACATTTTGTGTCACATATATTGCCTTTGGCTAACACTGCAAACCTCAGGGGCTTAACTGAGATCTAAGTTTGCTAATCTATTTCTTTCAGGTTCTGAATATTCACAAATTCACAGATACAAGGGATGACACCTTTAAGCATGCCTATGCTGTACCTCTGAAAGAGAGAGAGTCTTCTTTCACTTGGACACCTACCTATGGTTTCAGCTATGCAATATTACTCTCTGATGTTTCTGTTCTCTTTATATTCTTACTATATTTCCAATATCACCTAAAATGACTTCTAATGGAATTAGAAGGAAAACTTATCCTGAGCAGGTGAAAAACTTACTGAGAAAGAGGAATCTTTTCATCAACAGCCACTTTTTGAGGTCTCAGCCATTCAGTGGTGCAACACATACAGCAGAGATGTTCAGAGTGTGCTCTAGCGGAATGTGTACAGCTGTGTGGCATTTTGGCATTTCTTATTTTTATTTAACACATTCTTTCCATCAGAATGAATTCTTGAATTCAGTGAAGGAAACAATCCCTGTGAAATAAAAAAAATGCAAAAATGTCCTAGGCATAGCAGCAAAGCATGAGTTATGCAAGTTCTTCAAATGACAAACAAGTCAATAGGGTTTGTGCTTTGGGCTTCCCACCCTAAGCCGCAGTTGATAATCTCTCACAACGTGATGTCTGTCACCGCTGCTGCTGCTGTTGGAACGTACAGCCAGACTCCTTAGCACATCCATTGTCCACCAGTACTTTCATGTGCTACCACAGCTTTCAGAAGCAGTGACTTTAAACAGTTCCTAGCTCACTAAGCATGACTGAATCCATGTTTTCTTTCCTTCCTGAGTTTTGAAAACCTGCTGCAAATAACAGACAACCTACCACCTCCAATAACAACCACCTATTGCAATCAAGCTCTAGTTATCTGTGGATAGAGTAACCATGTTGCAGTGTTCCTGTGCATATGTAATGCAGAGCTCAGGTCCAGTGGAATGGAATATCCCTAACGCAACGCCTCATGGCTACAGCTAATTTGCTTCCACATTCTGCTGGTTTTGTGTCCTGTCCATTCCCTCTGTGGGACCATAAGAGGAGCTCCTTCTTCTTAATCTGGCCACTTATTTCCATGAACTTCCTGGTTAACTTGCCTAGCTTTGAAATCTTTGCAACTCTGATCAAGAAGTTAAAAATTATTGAGAGGACAGACAGACAGTCACAAAGACAGTATCATCACAGAAGCCTTATTTTTGAACAAAACCAACCAGAAAGCACGTTGTTGAACTTGTGCACTGTCTCCTACGATACTGTGTACATGAATACAAGTACATTTAAAAAGATACTGTGGAGGTATGTCATGAGTTGCACAAGATCAGTTTCCCCCAGAACTGTTCAAGAGCAGAAACATGGTTGTCATATTAAAGCTCTACAGAAATCCCTTTAATAAAAATCACACATTAACATTGTACATTTTTTAAGTGCTCTGCATGTGTTAAAATAAATACATCTAAATACACTGATGAATAAATACGTGATGTGAATACCAAGGCATCTGGATCTTAAAGTTACTTTCTTATAAATAATTTCTTGCTTAAAATTATTCCATTCACTTTATTTTAATTCTAGACAATGTTTCTGCCTACTAGACTTCCTTCTTGATTGTCTGATAATTAACCAGAATCCTGTCAAGTTTAAATGATCACTAGTATTTTGCAGCTGAATTCCTAATACAAACAGGCATATGTTTAACTTTAAACATTTGCTTACGTGCCTTCCTGAAGTAAGGCTTAAATGCTCTCTGGTACAACACTAACAGCTCAGCCCGTCTATTGAGAATTTACAACTTGAAAATGCAGGATCAAATCTTGTACTAGGAAAATAAGAAGAAAAATCCTCATGTAGAAATAATATCATCTACAGTTGACACTGGAAAACGTGAAAATATATCAAATGCCATCAATCCATCTAGAATTTCAAGAATCAGCATGAAGAAACAGAAACACAGGGATAATTTGATCTTTATTTAGGCCTATTTAAGAAAAGTTGCATCATATTCAGATAGTCTAACACCACAAATAAGATTTTACTGGACTGCTAAAACTATTAACATCACTGATTTAAGGCAGCTGTTACATAGTGTTACATTAATATTTCAGTCAGATTGAATTCTTCTTTGGATACATTCATGCAATTAACTTCTACTGTATTTTTACACTTTGAAATATATAGGATTGTTTTGTTACCCCATATTAGACCTATCTGGTTAAGCTTTTCTCAAACAATATAGGGAATGGACTCATTGTTCTTCTTGGTGGAAGTGAAAAGATTTAATGACTTTAATGATTTAATGACTTACTTGAGGCAAGAAATGCATGTTGAGAATGCCGTGGAAATAAATATATATCTTGTATGTGTATGTCACATGCAAGCATGGAGAAACGGGAATGGAGGTTGAAACATTGTTATTATTCTTATCTAAAATCATTTTCCCTCCATATAAACCCCCAAAATATTCTTGCATTGAGCAGAGGGCCCATTCAACTTCCTCCTTTCCAAAAGATTCCTCTCCATGCCAACCTCTGTCGGGGATGAGAAATCTTCCATAGAGCCATAACCAATCCTCCATGTTGCCTCTATTGTTCAGTCCAATTTTGGCTTTTCTTTTCCTTCTTCAATACCTGAAAACATATGGAGGACAGCTTTTAAAAATCTCTGAACAAATGAAAATGAAGAGTTTACCTAGAGAGGTTCTTCTAATGTATTAATCTTTCTTTTCCCTCTGTCGCTGTTGTTTCTCCCCTACGTGCTCACATGCTCTTGCATGTGTTACCTCACCTGCTGTGAATGAAAAGAGCACCTGCACACCTGATGGCAGTGGTTGTCCAGTAATGAACTGCACAATCCTCCCTCCCTCCAGACCATTTTCAAATCAGCCTAACCCCCTGCCACATGCTCAGCCTTTGATGGCTGCAGGGGTCTGGGAACAGTTAGTTCCCCCACCTCCTCTGCTTACCTACAAGCAAATTAAAGTAGATGTTATTATAGCTGAAGCTAAGCAGCTGACTTTATTTGAAAGGAATTTTTTTAAATTGTGTTTCAGAATTCAATAACTTTAACCCCCCCTCCATTTCAACTTTGGATTTTTAAATATTTGCAAATACACCTTTTTTGACAGTACAAAAATGAAGAATCAATTACTGTTGATAGCGTGTCTCTCTTCTTGTAACGGCCATGTCTTTCAGTAATATGAGGAGGGCTGAGTTGAGTGTAGGGCTCCTTAAAGAACTTATACTTGCTGCAGAACTTGTCTCTTTTCTATGCTGAGCAAAGTCTGGGCCGGGCAGCAGATTGTGTTTTTTCTGGCAATGAAAACATTCAGCTATTTCATGTGCCTGTTCCTGGACAATGAATTACTATTGGTATCTGACAAAAGTATTGTTCTTCTGACTAAGCCCTCTCTGCCAGACATCTCAAATACAAATATTTCTTTTGGAGGTTTTCAGGCCTGCTGCATGCTGGAAAAGAAAGAATCCTGAGGACTGAAGACAAAAGAGAAGCAATGTTTGGGAATACTGAGCAGAAAATACAGTCACAAATAACAACACCTGATAATACAATATACGCATAGATGGCAGGTACACCAAAAGTCACTTTAAAACCACAGTTAATTAATTCCAATATGGGAAACAATAAGACCCATCTGCAGTTAGAAAGCACAACTGCAGAGCTGCCTTGCTGAAAGAAGCAACATGGAAACAAATAGGTCTGTGCATTGCCAGCAGCCCAAGTACAATGGCCCTGGGTGTTGCTGGCAAACCAATGTAAAGGAAGAGCCACAGCTGAAGGTTTAACAACCAAAACAAGAGGCCAGGTCCAAAAGATTACAGTGGGTTTACAAGGCTGCTACAGAGCCAATCTTGAGTCTTTTGCTCTCTGCTGGAAGGAACTTTTCCAATAGTTTTAAATGAGCTGTTTTATTTTCCTTTTTAAAAGAGCCTCTTTCCTTTCTCCTGAGCACTCTACTGCAGATGCATCAAATAGTTTGGCAGGAACCT
>NW_010562858.1:43291-74048 GCF_000687285.1 Phaethon lepturus
CTGTGGACAGACACTGACTTGTACAAAGGGCAAATTTTTTCTTGCCTACCATGTTTGTGGTTTAACTTGGAAAAACTAACTGCAAATCATTTTGTCAGTAGTGAGGTTTTATTTAATGTATCTCCAGAGGAAAAGGAAAAAAACTCCAAACCCAAAACAACCCCCTCTCACCCCAGAAATCTTTTCATGGAAGACTGCTTTAATTTGCAAGCTTACTGCTCAAAAGCCCCTTTTAAATGTACAGTTTTCAAATAATATTTTCCCAAGTCTCGGATGGTGACAGACTGGCATTATTTTACATCTCTGCTGTTTGTGGTGTGCCTTCCATATGCTTCAGGTTAGGTTTATGCAAAGTGTTTCAAGCACAGCAAACCAACAGGTGACTCATGACATTTTCTGGTTTGCAAGTGCTTGAACCACAAAGGTCTTTGGATCAATATTCTTTAACCAAATCAAGGAAATGATGGAGAGGATAAGGTAGCCATGGTGAACCTTTAAAGAGGTTGGAAGAATGACCCAGTTTACGTTAGTTCCTCTAGGGTGGAGGGCCACAAGAACCAGGGATTTTGTTAAGCATACTGTAGAATAGTGAGGGAGATTTTCCACCATTTACTTATTCATGGAGTTGGTAAGAACATATGACTCTTCACCACATTATTATTCTTCATACAGGACTTAGGTCAAGTGAAATTATTCCTTGCAGCTGGCTTTTTTAGAAACTTCTTTCCTGAATTAACTTAAATAAGTTAAATAGATGTGAATGTAAAGTCAAACTGAGGACTGAAAACCAGACTTGAACACTGTGACCAATGATCGCTGGTTCTAAAGCAAAACCAAAAAGACACTTTATAGCCTGGTGTCAGTATGGGCAAATAGCAAGTAAAACTGCTTTGAGCTTCTGGCATTAGGTTCTACCTAGTACTGGAAGACTTGTTAAAAGAGATTTGTGTGTGCAGTAAACTACTATGTGAATCTACGGTGTGTTAACCAGTGCACACAGTTTCCCAGAAGGGGATACAGGCTGTTCATACAGGCTCAATATGTTCTGGGCCCAACAAATGTTAATGACAGAATTCCCCATGGAGCATGAACTTCACTCCAGTTGTCATTTGCCACTGCGGCTACTATGAATGTTGTTTGCTTATTTCAGGCAATTTGAGAAATGAAAAACATCTTCCATAAATTAAAGGAACCTACTTTTAATCTTGTGTTTGTCTTATTTTCCCTTTTCCTCTACTCAGCAATGGGTGGCCTAGGCAGGGTAGATGTTGTAGAGTCTGTACAGTTATGTTTACCCTGAACTAATGATCTTTCTCTATTACTTTACTGACATGAACATATTCATCTTCCTTGAGTAAATTTATAAGCAGAAAACACATTATACCTGAAATCACTAAAAGAATATGTTTATATTTCTAAGTCTAAGCTTACCATTAACAGCATTCCCACAGAATGATACTTTATTCTAGCTGCATTTAATGGATTCATCAGCTAATAACTGGGTTGTAAACCAAGTGGGTTGTAAACCTCTCAGGTAATTGCCAACAGCTCTTAAATTAGTATTGGAAGTTATAAAAAAGAATACATATTCATAGCTCATCAAGCTCTCCAGCAGTCATTCTGTTCATCTGGCTGCTTTTAAGAGCAAGCAAGCAAGACGTTTCAGAGGAACTTGTGTCATTCTCCTTTGTTTTAGCCAGCTTCAAACGTTCTCGAATTTCAGGGGAGCATACTCAAGTCCTGACGGTGTACTGCATGAGTTAATATTCTTAAAACCATACTCACATTTTTGGGTATCCCAGATGTAGTTGTTCAGAACCTCTCCCACCACGTAGAATATGTTAATTATTACAGTAACGGCTGCAAAAAACATTATTTTGACACCTGGGCTGAGGTGCTCAAGAAGTGGGTACACCCACACTCCTGTAACATGGTGAATCCAGCACACCCTGAAACAAAACAAAAATAACAAGTACTGACTCTTACAGCCCTGTTTTTCAAAAGTTGCTTGGACTATATGCTTAGCTACTGTAATCTGAAAAGCAATTATTTAAAAGGACTGCAAGTTGCAACTGAACTGGAGCACCTGGATGACATCCACCCAGAACAGACATCACAAATGATGAAACCGTGACTGATTTCTCACGTTCTTACTGCTTTTTTTTAAAATTTAATATGAGCAGTTGGCCAATTTTCATGTTCTGATGTAAGCAGTTATCCTTGGTGCATTTATATTTACGAGGAATACACGCCCGTTTTGTGCAGCAGCATGGAAACTGCAGCACCTTCTGTTCCAAACAGCTTCTTTATCCAAAGAGCATTCAGGGTTCTCCACGCTCTTCTACACAGCCCAAATCTCTGCCTTCTACAGCGTCCTTTCATTGTTTCTGCTGCTTCTCCTCACTACACCTGGCAAGTGCATCATGCATTTTTGGTTTGCAAGAAACGTATGGCTCAGCTTCTCTTTGAGAGAACAGTTTCTTCAGCACCTGTGTTTTAAGCTGCTCCTGCTTTTCTTTCAGTTATCTGGTATCATTTGGGATCTAATAATATTCCTCTAGGTAGGATAAACATTAAAAAAACCCCAAACACAAAAAACTCACCTCATCAGTGAAACAGTGAAGTTTCTGCCCAGTTCTGAAACTGCCCAGTTCCACACTCAACATAGAGTAAAGGAAAAGGCATGATGGTGGTTTTCTGGTGACATGGAGATTTTTAGCATTCACCTACAGTGAAGATTGCTGGCATGCTAACCCAAGAGATAGGGTGTCAGCTTTGCTCCAGTACAGCCTGAAGAAGCACTCCAGGTATGTGGTTTTGCTGTGTGTGACTGCAATGGATGCCTGTACCCTCTGAAGGCGCAGCTTTTGTGTTGAGATCTGATGTGGTGAGTGGTAAAGTCAGAGGGAGCAGCGCGAGTCCATACGTTCCAGTAGGTGGAAGCTAAGAAAGGCAAATGATGCCAAACAACTGAGCAACCATCATGGAGACTAATGGGGAAAAGTGTTCAGTGGAGGCAGGCTGGGGCCCATGAGCTGCTGGGCTCTCTTCAAGAATGTCAATCTGTTCCTTTCTGACTTGGCAATTTGAGAGAGAAGCTCACAATGAAGCACAGCTACAGAAGACTCAGCAGCTGCACAGACTATTATTGATGGGGTTTTCCACATCCATATGATTTGCTTCACTTGCTGATACTTTGTTTAGGGAAGACTCTTGATCATTATATCAAGAGTCATAGGCTCCTGAAGGGCAGAGACACAGAAGTCCACCCAAAGCTGTTACCATAAATGCCTGTCACACAGAGAGTACAGAATCCCTGTTTAATGATTCTCCATCACCCTGGAGATGTACATGGTTGTCATAGCTTCCCTCCTCCTTAGAAAAGCTTTTACTACAGCCAAACCCTTAACAGTTGGAGACTTCATGCAGGAATTTACATGTGTCGGTAAATTAATCTGCATGATCTACATGAAGATCAAAAACCCTTTCTCCAAATGAGTTCACACATGGAAAATGATCTCTGTACTTTACAGTTACTTTCCACAACACTCTTCTATGCCAGAATTAACCTGACAAGACAAAGGTGTATGTGAAAAAATAAGGGATTCCTGTGTAACCCATGGTAACGGGCGATATCGTGTTCCTCTTGATCAAAGAAAAAGACGGGATAGTTGAGTAGAAAGTAATGGGATGTCCTCTGCTCCCAGATTGGCTTAGCAGGGAGTGTCTATTCTTGCCTAACGTTTTTCAGTTTCGTTTGCTTTTGTTTTATGATCATTCTGTGAAAAACAATCTCCAAGGAAAAAGCTTGAAGAAAAGCCAGTGCTGCTTTTTCACTTATTTTCTCTGTGTGATGAAACTGCCCAGCACTATACAGCACCTTTACAGAGGGACTTTTCAAGGGACCTTTTGAACTGCACCTACAAAGCAAACTTCATGAACCAAGTAGAAGTAGCATTTACTAGAATGCATTGATGCTGGAAAGGGGAAATATCTTCCAAGTCCAGCCAATGAGTCACTGATGAGCTCCCAAATGTCAGTGATCTCTGGTTAATTCAGAGTCTTTGAGTACAGCTCATACACTCTGCTCTCTGCTGCCCAGCATGGGAACTCATTCATCGCTTGGTGATACTGCTCGTGGGTTCAGCGTAGCTGTTGTTGCGCGCCTGTCCCTGGTGCAGCCACACCGTAGCAACCCATGCTTTGAGCACAAGAGGTACCGAGCACCACTCAGCAGACAACGGTCACAAACCCACCTGATCAGCCACCCTGATCTTCCTCAAGATGAGCTGTGCCATGCTGCTAGCTACATTGGGATGGAGTAACGTTAGCCTCCTCTCCACTGAGCAGTGACACACTGACTGTTCCTGCGTTGCCTATACCACAAACGGGAGCAGCAAAGGGACGACTGCTGCCATGGAAACCTCACCTGATGGCCTTTCTTAGCGGGTTCCTTTCTGCTTGAATACAAGCTATCTCGATGCCACACAATAAAGGGCTGATCAACTGTAGGCATAAAGATTCCACACAAGACTGTTGATTACTAACATTAATGAACATCTTCAACACTGCAATTCTAGTAGTCATTATTCCTGTCCAACCTCATTATTAGATAAGCACAGGGGAGCATGCATTAAGATTTACCTAGGAGTGCAAATCTAGATCCAATTTAAGACCCTGTTACTGAACAGGTATAAAAAATGGGTCATTTAGATAAAAATAAACCGAGGAGAAAAAGTTTAAGCTAAAACTGGACCGGCTACTTTTGAGAAGATAAAATTAACTTGAACCTCCCTGTGTTTTGGTTCCGTGGCAGCACATGTAGACATAACCGTGTGTTTTCAAAGATGAATGTGTTACAGGTCATCGAGCTCATTCAGCCATTTGTTAGAAATGCTAAGAAAAGAAGGAATGGAAATATTCACACATTGTATTCAAATTAAAATGTCTGTTAAAAAGAGTGGCAATTTTCATAGGTTTTCAACCAGCTGGTGTAGAAATCAGAAAAAGCTATTTGAAAACACACAATATTGCTCCTTTTTAAAAAATCTGTCCAAAATTTGACTTTGTAGCTGTTTTTCACTTCTAGTATACAGTAGATGTATATCTCTCCCATCAAAGCAAACAGGAGGAAATGAAAACTATGCAGAGAAGATACATGCACATTTATTCCTTGGCTATAGATCTTTTGTTCATGAGGAAAAGTAACTACAAAAAATTGTCGGAACTTTGTGGTTTATGTGTGCTCTACCTGTCGCTTTAAGTAATGCAGCTGTTGCAACAGTGTGTGTAAAACAGCCCTGGTAGAAATAGGCTCAACATGTGGATATAATAGCAGATAACCATGACACCCAAAAGATTTTGCAATGGGAGACACGTTGCAGAAAATGGTTGTTTCTTCATGATGGCTGCTCTCAGCTACAGGAGTTTGAATATATTTGCACAGGCATCACAGCTTGGCGGCATGTTGTGGTCTGAACTCTTGAGTGTCTCCACCTATTTCCTGCCCAAGTGGAGTCCTTCAGCGACATCCACAGCCAAAAAACAATCAGTACTACGTGTCCTGGAAACAGGAACTATTAGATGAGGGGCTGTGTAACTTTTCAAGAGCAGTGAATGAGAGGACACAGAATAATAATGCATATCATAAAATGGCTGAAGAGGTCCCAGTGCTCTTCCTTATAACAGAAGAAGCACTTCAGCAAAACTCAGAGACAAGAAATTCAAATCTGTTAATGGAAATATCTTTCTGACTGATACCTAATTAACCTCTGGAATGCACTACCCTATCTTTCAGTGATACGTCACTGAAATCAAGATATTAAAAATAGTTTTGAAGTATACAATTTTAGAAGTCTACTTGGTCCACTCTTCTCTGGGCTGTATCGTGCAACTCTAGCAAGCTTCTGAAGTCAGGAGACTGTACAAGCAGTAAGAATGTGTACAATTATGCTTAAGTTCAAAGAGTACAAGTTATATAAACCACCAAAACTGAAGAATCCAAGCATCTACTTTTTGACATACGTTTTGGAAGAAAACATTCCTTACAGGCTGATTATTCCAAAATGGCCCGCTAAATCTTCTCCTGAAGCATCTGACATTAGCTACAGCTACAGCCTGGATACATGGCTACTCTGATCTACTATGGTAGTTCCTTTCTGGTTATTTCTTGCAGAATAAATTCTTTCCTACATCTTCTGTGCCGTTCAGGTTTCCATTGACTGTCAGAAAGGAAGGCTGAATTTTTGGTCCCACACAAATTCTAGGCCAGTTCCCGTTGTGGCAACTCTTTACCAAACAACAGAACACGGGCATTTTCTATGCTTTTATTTCATAATCTTTCCTAGCATCACTCTCTTCCTTTTTCACAGAAAGTAAGAACTTTACCCAGAACTATTAAATTGTGGAATGTCTCCCAAAGGAGGTGATGAGCTTAGAGCAGTTGAGTCATTCAAAACGTGAAGGAACAAATCATTTGTGGTTACAAAGTAGAGACCAGCCCTGTGCTTTCAGAGGCAGAAGCACAATGACCCACACTAAATCTGTTCTACTTATGGTTTCCAATACTGACTGATGTGAGGCACATTTTCAGAAATCCTTATGATTTTCCCCCCACACCCAAACAACAGACAGCTTGTTCTGGATCTGATCAGAATTATTAAGATCTCAGCCACATTTAGATGCTGGACTTATAATACCAGCCAGCCAGGCCTAAGTCACCTACACTAGGAATGCACCTCGTTTAGAAATTTTAATGTCTAAAAAATAAGTTCAATAAACAGTCATCAGTTAGAAAATAAAAGCAGTCAACTCCTCTTGTTCCAGTTTCTTATGCTGGATTCTCCTCCATTGATCTGAGTGGTGCTGAACAATACCTGTGTTATAGGACTGTGCTACTGGTATGGAGTGGCTTATGAAGTCAGAAGAAGACAAGTCCTGGCAAAGTCCTTTTGCAGCTGCAAATAATGTCACATGCAAAACATACTCAGCATGACATGGTGCGGGCATCCTCTGGGATGAACAAAACTTAGTAGAAATTTGTGTTTATGTACAGGTAGTTAGAATGACAGAAATTCTGAAGATTTGTTGCAAGGTGTTGTCATCTTTGGAAGTCATCTATTTTGATAAATAATATTTCATTTTAAATATAGTAATCGTTGCTATGATTTTTTGAGCTATATTTTAAGGAGCTGCACAAGCAAGTGAGAATGCATGTCATCTGTGATGGTACTGTTGCTTTGACTGAAACATTTGAGGATGTGGAGGTGGAGGGGAGCCAGAATGTAACAGTCCATAATGGCTATGTCAGACCTAACAGGCTGAGGATCCATGGAGCCTTCTCTCGCTGAAAGCACTTCTGCTCTCCCACCCTCCTTCTGGGCCAGGTACAGGGGACGCTAATCTTCTCCTGGCCTATTTCTGCTACTTCTACTTCTTCCTACTCTTTCCTGTTCTGAGTAGCTCTGGCTCCAACTCTTTTCTCCTCCTCTGCATTGTCTCATCTATCACCCACCTCTACATCAGCCTTCCACTCTGATTTCAAAGCTTGTCTCTCTCTCCCCCTCCCAGCTTTTCCCACTTACTTACTTCCATTATTTCAGCTCTCAAGCTGCTGACCTGTGAGCAGCACGTTTCCTTACCCATTTCTCTTTTAACCCATGGCTCTAGTTCATCTTTGAGGATGAACTTTGCCCCAAGGACCTGTCACTTGTTTTTTCCCCAACCACTGATTCCTCTGATCTCTATTGAACTTCTGTCCACAGTGCTCACTTCCAAAAACATTCATGACCCGCTCCCTACACACAGACCCTCTGCACATGCTAGCATAGCCATGCTCTGTCTCTCCTGCTCCACTGGCACCAGCCACCTCAGAAATCCTTCTGTTTTCTCAATCCTGCCCTTCTTTATCGATGTGGCTGTCAATTCCCACCAAGCTCTAACTCTCCATCGCTCTCTTCTGAATGTCAAAGTTTGTCCTAGCAGCCTGCACCCTTATCCCTTTGCCAACATCTGCTCTTTCTGATCTTCCTCTCCTTCTATGGAGAATTGCTAGTGGAAATCCTACAGCAAGGCTGACAGAATTGATCTCAAATTAATTTCAAATTTTCAGTGTACATTCCTTTCTTAAATTCGTTCAAGAAGAATTCAGCAAATTACCCCATCTAAATGCTCTCCCTCGGCAAATCTACAGAACCCTCCTAAAGTCACTTCAATAGAAACTTTATTTTCAAATGAAACCTAAAAGGTATCTGAGCTCTTTAAATAGATTTATCAAAGAATGAAAGAATGAATCAAGTCCAAGCTTGGCACACGTGGAGGCAGCTCCTATTGGATTTGAGATAGCAACAGGAGAGCAGATCAAGCCTTTTGCTCCCAAACATGTAGTTCAGCATGACTACAGCAGTGGACTCAGGTTCTTAGGGTCTGTTTTTTTGGCATCCTCAAGTGCTCAAAAGCAGAGGGAACAAGAAAACCATTTTAAATAAACATATTTGTCTCAGTTTATTTTAGGGACATATTAGGCTCTGATATTAGTTACCATGAGGTCATTCTTATTACAAGGAGCAACACATTTCTGGCTCTTTTCCGTTCCTTGACAACCAACTCCATACACCCATTGGCAGTATTTTCTGGTAGTACTGGCAAGCTCTTGGGTTTTCTTAGCACCGTCTAGATTTAACAATTCAATACAAATTGTGACCTTTTCAAGCCATGCTATATAAAGCCAATCAGCCCGTCTCATCTTATCCCATGGCCTTGATCCTGAAAGTCCATGTATGGTCTGCGACAGGCAATGCACGTCTGTGAATGCTCTGCCTGGGCACAGTTCCTTAAGAGCAAGGGAGAGCTCCCCCTCACTGAGAGCACATCAGCTAAGTGTGCCTACTCAAATGCTCTCTGACTGAAAGGAGAGAATGCAAAAAAAGAAAAAGAAAAACAGAAGAAGGTTTTACTCTTCGAGAAAGGATGTTTCTCAGATAACATGTCTCTGAATAATGTTCAGGGGATATCAAGTTATTTAGCTATGTTCTTCTGACTTCAGTGGTTCTATTCAGAATTGTTCACCTGTTTTCTCATCAAGTATATATAATAAAAGCATGCTATTCCACCATCCCTTCCATATGTGAAAGATTCAGTCACATATAAAATAAAACAGAATGTTTCCTCTACTTGGAGTTGAAAAAAGTGCATTAACAGAATCAAACCTAAAAAATATCCTCCTGTATGCTCCTTTACAGTACAAAGTGTGATATGATACATAAATCAAGTAGCATGGTAAGAAGGTTTCAGCTGAGGTGGGGAAAGAAAAAAAAAATTCAAGGGCAAAACATAGAGAACATCTGATTAGCAATTTTCTCCATTTTATACTGAGAGAGTTGCAGTGAAAACAACTGCTTTCCCCTTCTGCTGAGGGAAAAATAATGTAGGGAGAAGGACAAATTTAGGCAGAACCCTAACTTCTAGGTAAAAAACCCATAAACCAAGAACTAAGTCCCAGCAGGGGACTCATGGACAAACAAAGGTACAAAGGAAGGATGTAGACAATGTTGTAGTAGACAATGTTATCCATGGGACAGCAATGTGCCCTGATGGCCAAGAGGGCCAATGGTATCCTGGGGTACATTAAGAAGAGTGTGACCAGCAGGTCGAGAGGGGTTATCTTCCCCCTCTACTCTGCGCTGGTGAGGCCTCATCTAGAGTATTGTGTCCAGTTCTGGGCACCCCAGTTCAAGAGAGACATGGAACTTTTGGAGCAAGTCCAACGGAGGGCTACGAGGATGATGAAGGAACTGGAACCTCTCTTGTATGAGGAAAAGCTGACAGACCTGGGGCTGCTTAGTCTGGAGAAGAGAAGGCTGAGAGAGGACCTTATAAATGTCTATAAATACCTGAAGGGTGGCTGTCAGGAGGATGGAGTCGGTCTTTTTTTAGTAGTGCCCAGTGACAGGACGAAGGGCAATGGGCACAAACTGCAGCACAGGAAGTTCCACCTCAACCTGAGGAAAAACTTCTTTACTGTGAGGGTGACAGAGCACTGGAACAGGCTGCGCAGAGAGGTTGTGGAGTCTCCTTCTCTGGAGACCTTCAAAACCCAACTGGACGCATTCCTGTGCAACCTGCCCTAGGTGATCCTGCCTTGGCAGGGGGGGTGGGCAAGATGATCTTCAGAGGTCCCTTCCAACCCCTACCATTCTGTGATTCTGTGATTCTGTGATGTAACTAGGTCATCTGCAGGTGTAGTCTCATTTTAATGCACTGTGCTAACCTTGAGGGGTCTAAAGGGTACACCAACAAGGGCAGCAAATCCAAATTAAGTAATTCCAAACCTTCTACGTGATTAAGGTCTCTATCTCAATGTAGTCACTTAGCAGCAGGAAGATAGGGGACCTCAGCTGTGAAAAATAGGCACACTCTTGAGTGAGAGGGATGAAAGAAACCCCACTTTTCATACTTTTTGGTAGGTTTTCCCAACCTGTGAATGTGAGATACATTGTATTGGCATCATAGAGCCAAGAATTGGCTTGCAGCCTCAAACAAATCTTAGATAGAGGCTTCAATAACACTTGCAGGCTGAAGACATGCAGCACTTGCAGATGATGGCACAGTGTAGCTTGTGTCTACCTCCAGTCTTCCCCAAAGGCTTTCTTTCGTAACAGTAGAAGAAGAAATGGGCTGTAAATGCAGAATTTAGCAGGATGACCATTAGGCTGAATAAGCAATTGTCTCAGACCACCTTTAGAGAAATCACAACTTGGAAGAAGGTAAGTCACTTGAGTGTAGCCCCCTCCATTTTGGAAATAATGTATGTGTAGGCAAAACCAATAAACAGCAAAAGCAAAGGGAAATGATTGTAGGCTGTAACTGGATATCCACTTAGCAGTTAATTTCTTAATGCAAAATCTTCTTCCCTGCTTTAACTTGTCCTACAATTCCCTTTTACCTTGTACTTCTATCTGTAGGATGTAGATGCACTGTAGTAGGCAGGATCAAGCCATATGAATATCACACTGATACTGTAACAGCTTCTTAAAAGATTTTAAGACATCTGTGGTTTTATTTCACTTGCAGAACTAGATTGTTTTTCTATTTTTCTATTCCTATTGAATACTATTGCATGTGTCTACTCAGATGATTTTGAAAAAACAGGAGTTGCCACAGGAGGTCAGATCACAGGTACAATAACTCTGCCATCCAGTCCCTAAGCACCTTTCAGAGGAAGGCAGAGAAATATCACAGTTATATATTATTATATATGAGTTAAAAAAAAATAAATTCCTTTCTTCCGAAGGAATCATTACGTGCCTTTCTGCATGAAGCTGTCCTTATCTTACAATTACAAACATTAATTATTCTTTTAAGAAGGATATGTATGTTTATAAAAGCAAATGACAGAATATGACAGTTGTCCGGGGACACTGCATCCCACTTCAAGGAGATTACTAACATTTTATGATCACTCAATGTGTGTGGATCTGTGTAAACACTGGCCTCTCATTCATTGGACCAAAGGGGCAAGTTGCATAGTAGAAGCAGTATGACAATACTGCCCTGAGCCTGTGTTCCTCTCTCATTAGCCTGATCTCACTTGACTGGTGAAAAAAGCAGTATTATCCACAATTTTGGAAAATATCCTCTTAGCTGAGGGAAGGGTGTTGTGAGGTAAGAAGAAATAATATGAGAAGTAAACAGGAGGTTCGTGAAATGTTTGCAGAAAGGGTAAAGGATATATGGTATCAAAGGAGCATTGTAAACAAAACAAAGGTTTAGTGAAAAATAAAATGTTAGAATGACCAAAGTAAATTAGCTCTGTCATGTACATCAGGTGCTTTAACAGGAACTGCGCAAAGACTTAATCTAATGTTGTGTAAGAGATGTTATTTCTGGTTTAGTTTAATTTTTCAGAAACATTTGCATTTTTTAAAACAAACTTCAGAGTATTCGGATTACTGGCTTATTCTGTAATCAATTTTACAGAAAAAAAATGAAGTAGTAAAGAAAAAAGACAGTGTTCTATCTTTTTCTGTTGCTGCTTAAATACTGATGCAGGAAATCATTTGCCTATTCTCAATTTTATTTGATAGAACAAAAACCCTAAGCAATAAAACTAAGGTCCAAGCAAAACATTTAGCTTGAAAAAAGGTTGAAAAATGTACCCTTGGAAAGACCACTGCTTACATGGGATTGTTCAACAAATTCCTGTTGTGTGAGGTTTGGCATATACTTTCTAAAAATATAAGCATCTGGGGAAACCAGACAAAGCCCAGGTCTTGGACCAAACGAGGCATGCAGCGTGAATCTGTTAGCGATTATATCCATAATGAAATATGTGCCCAAATTTAGCAGTACAAAACCCCCAATACAATATGAAAACACAGCATGTACAGCCCTTACCATAAAATATAGCCAACAGCGAAGGTGCACACTGCAGCCAGTCCACAGCTCCTGCTGGGATACTGATGATGTGTTGTTCTCATCTCGATTAATACAAAGGGCAAAACTGTTGTATGCTGAAAAAACAAAACAGGGGAAAACCAGGTGATACAAACAATTCTCACTGCATTTCGATGCTAGTTCTACAATAAGAGACCTAAATCACAAAAACCTGAAGGCAATTTCTTGATGGTCTAGAAAGACAAGATAAAATGACTCGATAAAGTCGATCAATAACGCAAGCAGTATTGTTGCTACAGCAATTGTATTGACATTAACAGCAAATGTCCAACTGTTCAAGAGACCAGAGGAAAACTGAGTAAGCAGAACGTGCTTTTCCTTTTGGCCAGGAATGCAAGGCGGTACTCGGTGAGTAGAAACGGGATGTGACAGTTTGGCCTTGCAATTGCTCTGTGATCTTTGCCTCATCACAAAGTTATTTTGACCGTTCAAGTTAGGAGGCAATGCATCTGATTTTCAGAGACTCTAGGCACAAACAATGCCAAATGAATGAATATAAATGGAGGTATTTAATGCTTTTGAGAATTAGGTTTAAATGTATCTCAATCTGGGGACTTGAAAACAGGGGACATATTTTCAAATGATAGCCTCAATACCTCTGTTCCTCCATCTGTAAGACAGGAGCAATTATCTTCTCGGAAAGGTGTTGTGAATCTTAATTTGTTAGTTGTTGTGCAAAGTGGTTTTAGATTCCCAAATGAAACATATGAAAGCCAAAGCTGTAAAAACCATTTGCAGCCACTTGTCTTTATTTAGCTATGAAAGTCCTTATTTTGTCATTTTTCCACACACATTTCCTACACTGCCCTGTCTGAGAAGGTCTGTTCATCCAATTAACGTCAGCAGCATGAAAAATTGCATCTAGCCTGCCCCCAACATTCAATGTCTAGATTTCAGAGTGCTGGCAGGCATGAAAATATACGTAAGTGAAGAACAAATGTGCCAGGAAATAAATCCTATCATTTCTGAATACACAGATCACCTAGGACCAGCATTGCTGGTGACTCCAGAAACATACCCTGCCCTGCCACCATGGCACCAAGTTATTGTTGGTGTCTAAAGGGAATTACTTTGGTTGAGAGCTTGGGCCTGGGGCTTGGTGCGACTGCAACTGTGAACTCTCTTGCCCAGTTCACTGGCAGGTCTGCAGGTGTGAGGATTTCAAGGGCAGCCTAAGCCATAAACCAGGTTCAGTCCTTCACCAACACTTGCTCACCAACTAGAAAAGAAGGTTATGGCTTACGTTGGCCATGTTCTGCCATCAGATGCACACGTGTAGTTTTGGGAGGAGCTGGAGGGCCAAATTAGTAATAATTACACTTGTAAAACCACACCAATTTTCACCAACATGAAGGCAGGATGGACATGGAGCAGAAATATCCTTGCGTGGATAACAGGTTCAAATGAGAGGAAACAGAGCAGGGTCTGAGCCTTTAACAACTGCAGAGAAGGAAGAATTGTTTGAATGGGAAATGATAAGATAATGGAAATGCTCTGGCTCAGAGATGTAACATAATTTGAATCGGATAACTGCTCTGATTTTCAAGGCATTAGTAATTAATGACTAGCATTTGGAAAATGTCAGGTGGATAATACAGCAGTTAGGGGAGCTTTCAATTTCTTCATCTTTTAATAACTTGTTCCGCCCCCATCCCTTTAAACAGTATAAATCAGCATCAAGGGAATGCAAAGATGTTTTACATGTGGTCTGCGATAGAGGTGCCCACTATTAGATGAGAGGTCTATAAACTGCACAGGACCTTCCACGTCCATTAACAGGGACTGACAGCAAAGCAAGCCCATGAGATTCAGCTGTATGTCTTGCATCTGTATGGAAAAGGTCTTCAGACAGAGATCAGTACCTCACACTGCATAGCCCCCAAAGCAGGGTAGCTGAAAGCTGTACAAATGTCTCCTGCCCTGCCTCCATTACCTCTTCAGTGAAAAAAACAGAAAACAACAAAGGTTATATTGGAGACAAAAACTCCAAACTCCACCCTTGCTATTCCTTGTACGATGTATTCTTGTGATCCAGTCACTTAGTCTTAACTCTTCAGTATATGGATGATGGTTAGAGAGCTTGTGTGCCCTGTTTCTCAATTGAAATGCTTACCGCTTTAGATACTGCTTGTTGATGTGCTCTTCATTGATGATAACAACTCAACAGCTTGCCAATTAAAAAGTAGTTAAAATAATTTCAGCAATCAACCCTTAATCTAGAGTTCTCTCCTCCTTTCCCTCCTCCCAGTTTCTGTGGTTATATAATAAAATCGGTCATTGTTTTCCTAAATTCTTCCTTCTGCTCTTTTCTAAGGGTAAAGTAGGGGGGAAGAGGATAATGAGCTGTATCACTAAAGAGTTTGTGTACAAAATCCTGCTAAAATTGCAGTGCAATTAAAAGTGTAAGGAGAAAATCAGAGACATGTATCTTAGTCTGTTATAGCAAATGTCGATGCTACCTGCAAACACTGCAGTTTTACAAATCCAGATTATGAACTTTGGTTTAAAATGTTCTAGTGAAACCGCCACTCCACAACGCTGTTTCAGATGCTTCACCCAAACTACAACCAAGATAAAATTGCCCTTTCCTGTATTTCAGACCCTTCAAAAACCTTAATTTAAAAACCACAAAATTTTGTAGGCAGGGATACCTTCTGTCAACCAGTGACAATTAAAACTCTTGGGGCTATAAATACCAAATTTGAATCAGACTGGCACCTGGACTGAAACCTAGTGAAGGTGAGCAGGGGTCAAATGTGCTTGGAGTGGGATCCATCAGGGCCGGGAAAGCTGCAGGAAGCCAGAAATTTCATATCCTCTAACATTTTTGCCACCTGATTTCTGAATAAACTTGTGCCAGTGAGAATCTGAGGCTTAGAGAGAAAATACTACTGATGCTTCCTTGACCTGTTTGTTAAAGATCATGCCATGACAATCAAAGATGCCCAACTGGTATCTCTGGGACTGATCCCTTTTACATATTGGCAGGCTGGAAGACAGCACAATGTTGCTCAACTTGTTTGTCATAGTATCTCCAGGGGCTTACTTGAGAGAACACTAAGGAATGAGGAAGTTCAAATAACATGGAGGTTTAAATGGTGAGGATGATTAGCTGCTGTAACAGCTTTTCAGCAGTTGTTATTTTGCACCATTTAAAGAAAAGGGCAAATTTATAATTAGAGTATAATGAGAAGTATAGTATTATAATAGTAGCAAATTATGCTAGCACTAGTAATCAGTGCTATATTGATAACCCACTTTTATTATGGACTAAGTATTTACAAGCAAAGCTATATTTTTACCTGGACATCTTAATCTGCTCCTGCTGAGAGCAGCTGCTCCTGTGAGACAGTTTTGCCCGTATGATTGTGCTGACACTAGAGATTTGTGCTGAGCAGTGCTGCAGGTAGGTCAGGGAGCACCCCCTCCATCAGCTGGGAAGGCAACGCTCGCTGCACATGTGCCCTGAGGTGATCGCAGGCTCGGGGTAGTCCCCAGCCCTGCCTGGGCAGCAGCAGGGGAGCTAACAAACCCCATCATTAGCAGGAGCCCTTAGCTTGGGCTCAGCAACTATATCTGCTCGCAAGAAAATGTACCCTGTCAGCTTCTCCCGCCGTGGCTGTGGTGCTGCCTGCCTAGGTGCCCTCCCAGCCACAAACCCCTCTCTCTCTGGACTGTCAAGGCAGTGACCCTCAAACCCATTTTTAACCCCACTCTGAAGGATCCATCTGCCAAGACCGCCTTGTGAGTTGAAGCATGGCTGTAAGCCCCCACTACCTGGCCACAGCATCGCCCTCCTCAGGCCCCCTTGTGCTCCATCACTGCCTGTCCCGGCCACAGGGAAGGCAGCTTTGACAGCTCTTTATGCTTGCTAGGTCTGCTAGCACGTGCTGGTCTCTGCAGAGCAGCAAGCTGCAACTTCCTCCCCATTTTGTGTCCATCACAAGGCACTGCTTCCCAAGGTCCCATCACCTACAAGTGGGGAAGAAATCCGGCTTGCCAAATCTTCAACTGCTGGTAACGATGCATGAAAACAAAGAGAAACCAGCCCAATGCATGGAGCCTGGGTGGAATTTGCAGTAATGTTATCATATGGAGAGTTTGATCCAGAAAACACTCTGGAGACTGACTCCAAAGAAGCAACCTCTGAGTGAAGCTGAACGAGCACAAACTGCAAGAAAAGCCACCCCAAGAGCTGTAGGTACATTAATTCCTAGAACCACTGCCACTGCTTCCTGAGATAAACTCTGCTCCTTAATAACTCTTCAAAAGATGTTATTAAAATATGTACCACCCCCCACATGGTATATAACTCCCTCATAACATTCGAGACTGGAAAATCACATTACAAATAGGCAGCACATCTGTAGTGCTGGCTTGACGAGTTGAGTTTTGATGGAGGACTGTACTTCCCCATTTTAGGGGTGTGCTGCAACAGGTAGTGGGAAAAAAAGATTTTATGCAAATCAGGTTCATTAAGAATGAGTCCTGTAATAGTCTTTAGGCAAATTAAGTGCTCATTCTTGAAAGCCCGACTATATATTTTATCTTCCAACCAGCAAGTGCTGCTTTTTTAACAGTTTTCATCAGTACCTTGCTTGGCCTTTTCTCCTCCCTTAACTGTGTTTTAAAGGGAATGTTAAAGCTTTTCAAAAAGTTGCTAAATTGACAGCTTTGTGTATTGGTATCTTCTGTCCTTAGCACAAACATGGCAGTGCTATCTTCCCAAGTCACCCAGTCCTGACTTGCAAAGACTGTCCAGAACTACCTTTAAGACAAGGAGTACAATCTAAAAAAGCATCTGCTTTCTCAGATGCCCAGTCAAGTACGCAGAAGTTCTGCAGGGATGGTGAAACTGTTTGGGGATCTTGTGAATTATGATTATAATTCACTTCAACCAACAGAAGACCGTGACTTGTTACTCAATTTGATCAGACTAAAAGCTACAGGGTATAGGACATTTTAGTTCAATGGAAATACTGTGGACCTCTACTGAGAGGGCTTCAGCATGACACCCAGCACATGGTCTTAAGAGTCAGCAAAAGCTCAGTGACAAGAAAGGAGGCCTTGCAGCTTTGATGTCACCAACATTTTAACTGATGAACTGGAAGCCTCCGGGAAGTGCCGGTGCTCCCTGGCACAAGGAGGCTGCAGATGGGTCTTCACCCACCACCTCAGCTGCATCTGTGTCGAAGCCTCTGCCCCGGCAGGGGCAGCTGCTCCAACATCTGCGGGGGAAACCGCGCTGCGGCACACAGCCACCATGCCCGAGACTTACGCTGGTATGAATTTGACAGAGGCCCCCTTCTTTGCACCCTGCTGCGTGAGCTGCTGTGCAAACTGCTGTGTCTGCTGGCTGCCTCTGCTTTTCGTCTTTCTAAATTCCTCTCTAAAATCTAGTTTCCATCAGTAGGATGTTACCCTTCACTTTTTTTTACTGAGCTCACAACCAGACTAAGTGTTGTTAAACAGCTGCTGCACGTCAGAATGAGTGAAGCAATCCATCTGCATCTCTTTCTTACCTCTCAGGGGTTTGTGCAGCACCTTGAGATTAAAGATTTTACAGAAAAACCAGCTAAATGACCTACACCCATTCCTCTTAATTTAAAATAACTTCTGGTGTATTCACCTTAGAAACCAATACTAATAGGCCTAAAAATCCCTACAGTTGTAGTCAGCACCATTTGTAGACTGATAGCAGTAATAAAGCTGTATTTTCCACATGCTCCTAGCAGAGTAATGTGGGGAACCAGACCAGAAACTAGTAAAACAAGGGGCACGGTTATGATTTACTTGTTGAGAAACTTCTGGGAAAGGAACAGCTGGCAAGAGAGTATTTATGTGTCATCTGAAGGATGATACCTTCCACCAAGGCAGCCTAATCCATAAAGAGAGCAGCAGGATACCAGAGCTGGGTGCATAATAAATTGGAATCCTTGAGTGTCTGAGCCCTTCTGAGATTGAAAGCGCTGGTAGCACTTTTCCTCTTACAAATGAGAAATTATGACTATTAACTGAGACACACTGATGCACAGGATGCACTCCAAGGAAGCCACAGACGGCTCGTTAATTGTTATTGTAGGTTGGAGGGAGGAAAAATTATTGTATGATCTAAACAAAGACCAATGCCCTATAACACCACAAAACACACAAGAGACAGAGAGAACTGTTTTCAATCAATATAAGAGTGTAGCATTCTTCAAAAAGAAAATTAACACATCCTCTTTAATGTTACCTCTTTTCTGTAGATAAATACAGTCGACGTGGCATATCTGACTTAACAGGAGTTGTATCACTTTCTCCATGCACACCTAATGCTGACAGATTTGTTCTCGTTGTTTCTGACACATGCAGTACATACTATATATTGAAATAGCAGTGTCAGTCTGATCTCACCCCTGTGACTGTACTAGTGTCAGGGAGTTTATATATAGGTGTTTATCTATAGAATTTCCACAGTGCCAATCACCGAAGCACTTCAGCACCTCAAAAGCATTACTAAACATACTCCCACAGCAGCCCTGATCTGTAGGGGTAGGATATCCTATCCCCAGTTCGCAGGAAGGCAAGATGGAGATGGCATGCCCCATTCGAGGTCATGTAGGGTAGCTATGGAGGAGAACCACATCGTATTCCTCAGTTCCATTCCTGGGTGTCAGCCTAAGATAAGCAAGCACATATAGGGAAGGAACAAAATCTGCGATGAAAGCCAATCTACTCATTCAAGTTTACCACTCTGAGACATCTTGGCCCTTTCAGCATCTCTCAGTTGTTACCTTGATCGACCCTCTGTCCTGGTTCCCCTCTGCTTTTGGAGGCTTCTTCAATTGCCTCCCTCTGAGCTGTCTGTCTCCCATCTCAGCTCCTGCTGCTTCAAGCCGCCTCCTTGTAGCTCCCATCCTACCAGCCCAAGCAACCCCCCTGCACCCTCCTGGCCCTGATTCAGCAGCTCCCAGGGTGATGCATCCTCGCTTCTGTCTTGGCCTCTTTCAGTCACCACGGGTCGTCTGTTCACATCCATCAGTATGTTTGGCAGACACATATAATGCCTTAACTTGACACATCAAAATCTTGGTCACTTGGACTCGAAACAAGATGATGGCAGGGATGGGATGGGACAGGACATGGCACATCTGGTACAGCAAAATTGTGCAAAACCAGTGCCACATTGCCGAATGGAACAGCATTGCTACATGTTTACTTTTCTTTAAGTTTGTATAATTCAATATAGCTACTTTTAATGCATGCCATGTACCATTAAACGCCATGCCATACCATTAAACGCACGCAAAGTGCAATGTCACATAAGTCACCTCTCTCCTTTTGTTGGGACCCCTTAGGTAGGCTTTCTGTTCCTTCCGTGCTGTGCCCAAACTCGCAGTCAGCTCCCAACAGCGTGCACTGCACTACTGTTAGGAGACTTTTAAAATACAAGAGAGTCAACAAAGCCCAGGTTCTGTGCGCTCAGCCACAGCTGAGCAAACCCTGCAAACCCCAATTTATTTTCAACCTTAAGTCCTTATTTTTGCAACAAAATCCTTAGGAAACACACCACTAATAATGTGGAATACACACACATACACCTTGTGCAAGGATCACTCATTAATCACAATGTTATGGAAAGTAATTTTTCTGCATATTTTGTTCAGCTTATTTGCCTCTTACCAGTTAAACCACTTGCCCTAGAATTTCTTAAAACTACTATTTGTAAAAAGGTTTATCTAGGCAAAGAAATATATTCTTATCTCTTACAATTATCCTTAGAATCAGTGTTTATACACACACAAACACACACACACTTACACGTATCACCAAGATTTAATGTGCATGAATGAATGTTGAATGTTCATGCAGGTCATGCTGAAAAAGCGCCACTAAAGTCATTGAGCCTCATGTACTCCTAGCACAAAAATCAGTAAAGCACGCTTGCAGATGTATTTTAGCAAGGGTTTAAAACAATTTTACTCATACGGAAAATAGTATTTGTTTCCTTGGAAAGCCAACTCCTTCCATATCATGAGTCTAATAGCACAGGCCTCAAAAGGAGAAAATAATTTGTATCGATATGTTTTCTAAATCTCTTTAACTGACTGGACAAGTTTATGCCTACATAAAATGTGTCATGTTAAATTCTATTATCTGGCAATCTCCCAGGGCTAGCACTAAGGCTTTCAAAGAAGGATACTTTTGGCTTTGTGATAGCTAAAGTATCTTCTTTCTAACCTGAAGACATTGGACTCTGAATCTGTCACTGGTCCAGGACTGAATATTGCTTGTCCTGGGCTTCAGGCCAGTATAATTTGGGGAAAGAAACTCCACATTTGGGAAAATCAAGAAACCATGATTTGGCAGTTTCTTTTTCAAATGGTGGCTCTTTGATGCTATTTGGAAATTTAAAATCTTGGAAGTGGTTACTGAGGAGGTGGATTTATTGGGTGTTGTGCAGGTGAGGTAGCCAAAGGTCAAACTTTAGTCTATCACATGATGACTGCAACTATCTGCAACTTGGTTCAAACAACTTATCTCACAGACTTTACCATTATCTTCATTGAATTATTTCTTTGTATTATACATGCAAACTCCTTCAATAAGTAAGACTAGAGGATGTAACCTCCTCAGCTTTTTTGTTCTCATATTACAGAAAGCAGTAGCAGACTAACACGAGCGTGTAGTCTCATTACTGCACCCAGCGGCCTGTCTGTAACCAGTTTTGCCCGACGCGCGTTGCCCCGGGTCTTCTAAATAGCGCGTACTCCCCTGCAAGGCAGAGGTGCATGAGGGAAGAGCTCCTCGAGCAACGGTGCCCGTGCCCCCGGCCACAGCGCTGCACTAGCATCAGCTCCGCACTCCTCCAGCCCATGCAACGGCGCAGGGCTAAGCCCCGCGGCAGCAGCCGGGCCCCGGCAGCTACTGCCGAGCGAGCGGGTGACGGGGGATAAGCACGGCCAGGCACCAAAGCAGCTCTCAGCTCTGCGCTCAGCTTTGCCGACAGCACCTGCTGCAGGAAGAAAACACTGCTGGTCTTGCACTCTCTGCCCAGGTTGCAAAAGCCAGGCCAAGGCAGTGTCTACAGGCACCACAAGATTAGTAAGACAAGGAGGGACGTGCTTTCAGTGGGTAAGGCGACAGCACGTGCTGGGGTACACGTGCAGAGAGAGGGTATGTGGTGGGGCGCAGGGAAGGCAGGAAGCATGGGCTGGGGCCCTGCATTTGTTGGGGTGCAGATGGGGCAGCAGGTATGGTTGGAAAACTTGTTGAGGGGGAAAATGAGTTTATGCAGGAAGGCAGGGGAAGAACAACAAAGGTGTAGCCCTGCTTGTGTGTCTCCTAGAGCTGCTTCTCCTCTGCAAAGAAGCCAGGTAAGCAAACACGCCTGGGGAACATCCTGAACTAAGGTCTACTGTCATGAAAACACGCCGACATTCCCTAGTTGTTTTACCCACTGTATGACATACTTTATTTAGGGGAACCATTCTGCTTCAAGTGCAATTAGTTCTAAATGCTATTGTTCATGTTAAAACAATTGTTATTTTGCTTGATAGTAAAAGCCTACAAACCATAGTAAAGGCAGCAATGTTGGACACAAAGACAATAAAAAATCTATA
Source organism: Phaethon lepturus (assembly GCF_000687285.1). Lineage (NCBI taxonomy): Eukaryota > Metazoa > Chordata > Aves > Phaethontiformes > Phaethontidae > Phaethon > Phaethon lepturus. The sequence continues at coordinate 65,350 of NW_010562858.1, forward strand.
AACTGATCCTTTAAAACCTGACTTGAACCATCAGATTTGACTTATGAGACTAGTTACAATAGTGCTTCATGCAAAAAGCATTAGGTTAATGCTGGATCAGGCAAAGTTGCCAAACACACCCTGGCATAATTAATCAAGAATATTTAAAAAACAGATCGCCTCCAAGAGGTTATCGATTTCCTGTCACGACACGTTTTCCTCATGAGGTGCTACAATGCTATGTGTCTGAGATGTGCTGGCGTGTATTTTTCAGTGACTAAGCCTTGATCTATCTTCCTGGACTCCTGCCACTGGTGCACTGACATCTGCAACTACTCATGTGTGACAGTCTCATGCATGAGCTATGTGGCTTCCAACTTGGATGGGATTAGTATAGGAGACTTTCTGAATATTTCAAATGTAATTGAAAGCAGATAAATATAAGGGTCTCAAGAGGGTGGCATACTTTTTACAAATGGAATCACATTAAATCACGCATATACATGCTTAGACTGAGAAAGATCTCAGTGTTAACCAGTATAGTATGCAAGAAAGTGTTTGCTCTTGCTCTTAAATACATATGAATCCTGATAACGTCACATCTTTCTAAAATCCAAATATGCTGCATCGCTAAAGTGTGGTCTAGACAAGCACGGAAAGGTACACATTGGGGGAGAAGGGTGGGGGAAGAGAAATGTATTCGGAGCCTGGCAGGTGTCTTGCCTTTCATCCATGCTTGAACTAAGGCATTCATGTCTCCTGTGAACCATCTCTGCCAAGTGATGAGAGCTAAAGACAAACTATACATCACGTAACTCAAGATTATACTGTTACACTGTCAAATGTCAGCAAATAAGAAATGATGTTTTCTTTTAGAGCAAAATTCAACTTTCCTTACATAGAACACACTTCTATTTACCTGTTTTTCTTGGTAAATGTGGACATTGGTATCATAATCTGTGAATGTATTTCTACACATATTTACTGAATACTGTAAAATAGAGTATGTAAATAAAACTGATGTTAACACTGCTGTACAGAGTTCATCTTTTCACATTTCCTTACCTTCTTTGACTTTGAACTCTGCAAACGTAAGCAATCTTGCTTTAACACAGATAATGCAGAGCTCAATAAATCTTTTAATGGGAAATGGCCTGCTGTTTCCTGCTGTGAAATACCTGTTTGAGGATTGCAGTGATGGGCAATATATGAGCATCACAAAAGGACAGCAATACTGGACATATGTGATATCAAAGGGCTCCAAGATGATCAGGTTGCAGTGGAGCTGTGATACCCACAGTATTAAAGCTATGGGCTTCTCTGGGTTGTCTTGCAGAGTCTGGCCTAATTTTTTCTGTTCAGCTTAACCTTGATATGCCTGTCTCTGTTTCCCTCACTAACAGTTCTGTCCCCAGCTAGGCTGATCTCACTGAGCTATCAGTGACCTGCATGGTTTTTCTATTTCAGATGTGAAAAAGGAAGAAGAGCTGGAGGTGAGATGTGGCTCTTCTCACCACATGGTAGCTTTTTTCCTAGCAAGGAGGGGACCAGAACTGCAGCATGTGTAAGGTTAGTGGTTCCTGGGAGAGCAGCAGGGAAGGTTGCAATGGGATGACTGGTCTCATGTCTCATACTCTGGTGAACCCTGGAGGAAGGAGGGCTTCTTACTCTGCCTGGTGTCGGAGCTCCTGTCGTGGAATAAAGTCCTCAAGGACTTCTGCTCCAGCCTCCCAGCAACAGATATCAGCTGAGGTTCAAAGCAGTTGATGTGAGGTCTCCTTCCAGACCCCTTGGTCTCCTTCCCAGGACCCTGCTAAATGTGGCCTGAGAAGTTCATCAGCTTGGTCATACTTGTAGTATCATAACGCAGTTTTCTGTTACTAGAAAATTTATCTGTATTCCCTTATTGCCACAGGGATTCAAGACAGAACTGCCTTTGCAGCACCTGTTCATAAAGATGTACAATCAGTCATCTGTAAAGTTTTGCCATGTATCCTTCAGTTGGTCTGATCTCTTCTGTGCTGGGGGATGGATGCCAGTATTGGGACTGAGGTCACCTACACATGCAAGTGGTTCATGACACTTTTTTTTTAAAAATGAGAAATATCTTTTTTAATTGTATGGATGATGAAACACTGAAAGTGGTTGCCCAGAGAGCTAATGGAGTCTCCATCCTTGGTGATATTCAAAACCTGACTGGACACTGTCCTTGGCCATTGGCTCTAGCTAACCCTGCTTGACTAGGGGGATTGGACAAGACGATCTCCGCAGGTGCCTTCCCATCTCAGCAACTATGTGATTCTGTGACCCTGTGTCCCTAATTGCCTGGCTGTTACAGTCTCTGGCCTTTATATCCAGTCCTGTCAGTCCTCAGTACCTCTTCTTCCATCCCCCCTCCCTGGCCACGGCTGGGTCTGTAAAAAGTTCACAGAATCACAGAATCATTAAGGTTGGAAAAGACCTTTAAGATCATCAGGTCCAACCATTAACCCAATACCACCATGTCCACTAAACCATGTCCTGAAGTGCCACATTGACACCTTTTTGAACACTTCTAGTGATGGTGACTCCACCACTTCCCTGGGCAGCCTGTTCCAATGCTTGGCCACTTTCTCCATAAAGAAATATTTCTTAATATCGAGTCAAAACCTCCACTGGCGCATCTTGAGGCCATTTCCTCTCGTCCTATCACTAGCTAGTTGGAAGAAGAGACCAACATCCCCCTCACCACAACCCCCTTTCAGGTAGTTGTAGAGAGCGATAAGGTCTCCCCTCAGTCTCCTCTTCTCCCGACTGAACAACCCCAGTTCCCTCAGCCGCTCCTCATAAGACTTGTGCTCCAGACCCCTCACCAGCTTTGTTGCCCTTCTTTGGACATGCTCAAGCACCTCAACGTCCTGCTTGTAGTGAGGGGCCCAAAACTGAACACAGGATTCAAAGTGCGGCCTCACCAGTGCCGAGTACAGGGGCACAATCACTTCCCTACTCCTGCTGGCCACGCTGTTTCTGATACAGGCCAGGACGCTGTTGGCCTTCTTGGCCACCTGGGCACACTGCTGGCTCATGTTCAGCTGGCTGTCAATCAGCACACTCGAGTCCTTTTCCGCCAGGTAGCTCTCCAGACACTCCTCCCCAAGCCTATAGCGTTGCATGGGGTTGGTGACCAAAGTGCAGGACCCAGCACTTGGCCTTGTTGAACCTCATACAATTGACCTCAGCCCATCGATCCAGCCTGTCCAGATGCCTCTGCAGAGCCCTCCTATCCTTGAGTAGATCAACACTGCTGCCCAACTTGGTGTCATCTGCAAAAGTTGCTGCATTTTGTACATGTATATGGTCTTTGATACCATCCCCTTGGTTTTCTGCGGTGAGAGCAGAAAAGGAGAGCTGAACCACCCTGATTTGAAGCATTTCCACCCTGTGCACTTCAGAAGTCTCTCTTGTGCAGACTCTCTGAGTATTTTCTAAATGGCCCTGAACTGTCACCATTTTGTAGCTGAGGAACAAGGAGATGACAGGAAGGCCCCAATTCTACATGTGGTTTCCTCATTGTTAATCATCCCATTGCGTGTGAACTTATGTTTGAGATAGAAGATTATGGAAATGCTTTTCAGGTGGAAACAGACTGGCCAGTCACTAAACACATTTCACAATGTTAGCTATAACATTGTTCTGTTGCAACTAATATACTCAGAGTGACTACAAGTGCAAGAATTGTAGAGTAAACCCTTACAAACAAGGAAGATCACTACAAATGTGTCATTAGAGAGGGATAACAGTGATTCCGAGCTGCCTGAGACTATCTGATTGACAGAGGCCTTATACTGGAGAATGGCATCTGTTGGGAAGGGGAAAATGCACACTTAATTAAGAGCACGCCAAGTCCACAGCATTGAAATTTTCCACTGGCAGGAAGCGATAATGGTAACCTTGTTGCTAAGGGGAAGACAGGGAACTGCCTCAAGCGCACCCGGTCGGAGTGCAGGTGTGGGAAGCCTGGCACGGCTGGTAGGTGGGCACAGGGAGCTGGGCAAGAGGAGACCTCTTGGAAACAGCAGGTTAGCTAAGAAAGGCTGGTTAGGGCCTCCATCTCCAGAAGCAGAGCTGCAGCCACCTCAGCTGTTCTGGCTGAAAAACAAACTTGCTCAGATTTGGGTCTGCATCGAGCCAGCACAACAAGGTATGAGGAGCCCATGGAGGAGACAGCAAGGACGGCGGCTACTCTCCCAGGCCTGAGAAGGAGAACTGAGTTAAGAGCATTGCAAAGGCATGCCAGAAGGGGAAGAGACTTACCTAATACTGTTGGTTTATTCATCACGGGCTTCCCCATGGTATTTTTTTTTGCCCACCAATAAGGTTGTCTTTGCTTTAAGCCCTTGGAGCCACTGCTGGCAAGCAGTTAAGCACTGTGGTTAGGGGCACCCACGTCTGTAATTCATTTCTGCAAGTTTCTAGGCAGGGTCCTGTGCCAGCGTTATTTTAAGCAAGAATACCTAAGCGATCGAACCCAGCCCGTTTGACTGGCAGCAGGGCTGGGTAGACAGGGTACATAACGTACCCCCACGCCAGACTGAGTGCTCGGTCCTCGTGTTTCTCCTCTGCTGCCGCTGTAGTGCATTCTTGGTGGGTTACTAAACTTTGTATTGGCATTTCTGCAGAAGGTATCTGGCAGTAGACTGGTATTAGTATTTTAATTACTTGACCTATTGGCCTACCTTGTTGAACGGTCTCCTTCAGCCCTACAAGCAACTTTCTAATGCTCTCTCACTGTTGAACAAAATTAAAACATAAGGAAAAACTTGCTGCACTGATGAAATGTCCCAAGAGCAGCAGAACTACTGTAAAAAGATTTGAAACTATATTATGATCCTTAGATAAATCCTAAACTTTAAACAGCTATCTCTAGCACATTCTCCAGTGCATGACACTGGTTTCTCATCTCAGGAATATCAGTTACCATTTTGCCATTTTACTGCAAAAAGAGCACAATAAAATCAAAACCCTAGACTTTTTATCAAACTGGGGCAAAAAGTACATTAAGAGACCCTTGATAACCCAGAGTCACTATGGGATCAGCAGGGATTACCATAGCATAATTCCTTGTGATGGTGATATATCGTTAGTCTTACTAATAATTAAAATAACTTCTGTCAGTATGCTTTATAAAAACTCCAATTAACCCTTATAAAATTTCTGTGAGACAGTGGAAAAAAAAATAAAAGCACTTTATCAGTGAAGAAATGCACACAAAGAAAGAAAAAGCATCTTGTCTAAACCAAGGCGATAGGCAATCAGTGATGGATTTTGTACTGGAATGCGAGTGTTGGCGACGCCTTCAACTGGGCTCAGCCCATGTCACCACACTGCTCCCCTGTCAGGAGGTCAAAGTCACAACAGTCCTGGTGGGAAGTCCACAGCTACTTATGGTCTTGAATGTACTGACCTCAGATATTCATGGCAGCAGGAGAAGAAAATCATGCGGATAAAATCCAATAGATTAGGCACCAAATCAAAGCATATTATTTAAAAACTTTTTATTAAATGTGAGCCCATCTGCCTCTCTAAATGTCAATGTAGACATGCTAGAGGGAACACACAGAGGCCAGAGGATTACTTGGGCTGTTGCCTGTGAAATTTATTCTTGTTCTGACCCCTCTCTGCTGGTGAAAGCAGAGAGAACTGAGGGCTTAAAACTAATGGACTTCACCTTCAGGGCAACTTTAGACAGGGTCCATGAATTTAAGCCCAGGCTTAGCAGTATGCATCCCAGTGACTCATATAGTTGAGATTCAAGGATTCATGGCATGTTTTCAGGTAGGCATATCTTGGGAAACAGAAAGGATGCAGTAGTAGGTTAGGGAGCCAGGAACACCACAACAATATTTTGGAAGTAGTTCCTGTACCGTTTCCAATATCCCCTTCCCCAGAAAATTCAACAACGCATTTAGGAATAACTGCAAGTCTAAGGAAGCTAACAGAAACTGTACTTTGGTCTCCTCCTCCAGTCTGCCTTCAGATGGGATCAAGGGGCTGAAATGACTCCAGCAACGTTAGTGGATGACCTCATGGTGGCTATGAACATATTACAAACCTCTGTGCCACAACCACTGTCTAAACAAACAGTCACTCCATCTCTCCCACACAACAGCTGGGAACCTGGCAAACACCAACCAGACTCTTTATCACTCCTGTAAAGCAAGGAAGCATTGTCCGTGTTTTAAAATAGAACTGAGTTATCAAAATTGTAAATTATTTGGAGAAATATGGATTTGATGGGTGGACTGTTCAGTGTATGAGGTATTGGTTGGATGGTCGCATCCTGAGGGTAGTGGTCAACGGCTCAATGTCCAGATGGAGATCAATGACAAGTGCTGTCCCTCAGGCGTGCGTACTGGGACCAGTACTCTTCAATATCTTCGTCAATGACATAGACATTGGGATCGAGTGCACCCTCAGCAAGTTTGCAGATGACAACAAGCTGAATGGTGCGGTTGACATGCCTGAGGGATGGGATGCCATCCAGAGGAATCTGGACAAGCTCGAGGAACGGGCTCATGTGACACTCATGAGATTCAACAAAGCCAAGTGCAGGGTCCTGCACCTGGCTCGGAGCAACCCCTGGTATTGGTACAGGCTGGGGGATGAAGGGATTGAGAGCAGCCCTGCCAAGAAGGACTTAGGGTACTGGTGGATGAAAAGGTGGACATGAACTGGCAATGTGTGCTCACATCCCAGAAGGTCAACCACATACAGAGTTGCATCCAAAGAAGTGTGGCCAGCAGGTTGAAGGAGGTGATTCTGCCCCTCTACTCCGCTCTGGTGAGACCCCACCTGGAGTCCTGTGTCTAGCTCTGGAGCCCTCAGCACAGGAAAGACATGGACCTGTTGGGGACTGTCCAGAGAAGGGCCACAAAAATAATCAGAGGGATGGAACACCTCTCTTGTGAGGACAGGCTGAGAGAGTTGGGCATGTTCAGTCTGGAGAAGAGAAGGCTCCAGGGAGACCTTATTGCAGCCCTCCCCCTACTTAAAGGGGGTTTATAAGAAAGATGGGGACAGACTTTTTAGCAGGGCCTGTTGCGACAGGTTTTGAACTAAAAGAGGGCAGATTCAGACTAGATAGAAGGAAGAAATTTTTCACAGTGAGGGTGGTAAAACACTGGAATGGGTTGCCCAGAGAGGTGGTAGATGCCCGACCCCTGGAAACATTGAAGGTCAGGTTGGATGGGGCTCTGGTCTAGTTGAAGATGTCCATGTTCATTGCAAGGGGGTTGGACTAGATGACCTTAAAAGGTCCTTTCCAGGCCAAAGATTCTATGATTCTATGATCTGCACACAGTGTGTGCAAAAGTGGCAGCACTAAGAACTGCACCTCGATTCCTCACAAAACCTTCTCTACTGTTCCTTCTCCTCTACTGGTAGCTGATACACAAGCTCCTTCCCTCAGGGAGAAGGTTCTCCCTCCGTGCCGGGAAGAATGAGCTGGTGGTGGGGCATGAGAGCACTCAGCTGAGTCCTACTGCACAACTGGGTGCTGGTGACCGGGGGGCATAATGCTGCAACTGCTTCCTTCGCCCGTGCAGGACTTGGTCAGAATCAGGACTGACATACATCAAAGGAGTCCTCAGATCAAACGTGGTAGTCCAATGAGGTGCTTCACCTCCGGGAGTAACTGTGAGCCCTCTTCTGCTTCTCAGGAAACCTGACGTCTAAGGACCATTAGATACAATACAGAGCTCTCTATTGTACTTTCCCCCATGTACTTTACAGATGATGGACTGCTTTGACCAGAAAGTGGAGAGACCTTCTCACTCTGCATCTGGGAGAGGTCAATGGCTCCTCTATAGTAAATCCTTGTCTGAGAGTTGAGAATTGCAGATATGGTATGAAATCAGTTGTTTAGAGCTGCATTTGTAGGGGGAGGGTTAATATTAAAATCTTTTATTTTTGAGAATGAAAGCAATGGGGATTTAGGTTGCCTCTTTTTTTTAACTTTAAAGAAAAAAACAATTCTAGTTTTTCCCCTTAAAAATAAAAAATAATCAAAGTATTTATTTGATTCAGTCTGAAAGCCATTTTTGACTAAAGTAGTCTGAATTTAATATGTGACCAGCTCTCGTGGTAAAGTAATTGATCAGTGATGTTGAAAAAATGTCCCCATGCCTACCAAAACTCCTTTGTGAAGAACAGATGCATCTAGTGGGACAGAAATATCGTTGAAATAGGAGAAAATATTTGGAAGATCTTGCTAAAAGTCATTTTTCATCAAGGACATTAGCACTCTATTTGTCAAAGCATTCAGAAAGCTCCTTAATTCTGCTGGACTCATTGCTAATGCTGTTGCCTATGTTGGGACAGTAATAATCTCCCATTTAATAGGAAGCCACATTCTTTCATTTTGGGTGAGGATTTGCAAATGGCAGTCTATTCATTCATTTATCAATTCCAGATGTATTTAATAGTCTTTCAAACTGAAAGTGGGGAAACAAAAATTAGATTAATTGTAATATGGCAACAGTCTTCAGTACATTGTACCATGTTTTCTGTCCTCTAAGGACTCCTAAATCACTTAAACTACTATTTTGGTGCCTTGGTTGTATTGAGAGCAGGGAAATCTCCAGCCCTGACTTCATTTGGGATGAGCCACCGTCTCTCCCCCGCAAAGTGTTCTTTCTTTTCCTACCTTTCACCTGTCTTTTCTCTATAAAATCCCTCTTTCC
>NW_010562858.1:74080-132194 GCF_000687285.1 Phaethon lepturus
TTCCCTTTCTGGTTCCAGCCTCACATTGCCTGGATGCTGCTCTGCTCCTCCATGCTCTCTCCATTTGTGCTGCACAATGTGAAGATGGGTGTTAACAAAAGCTTCATCAGTGGATATCCTGCCCAGCTTTTGGTAGGGAAGAAATTCCCTGTCCTGTCCTGTCCTGTCCTGTCTGCCTGTCTTTATGCTCTATTTCAGTACCAGACACAAGAGAAGCTACAGCTTCATTCATAGCTACAGCGAGAAGCAGGCTTTCTAGAGACAGTACGGCTATGAAGTCCTTTGAGGAGGATAGCTCACGGAAAAAAAAGCATTCTTGGTTAAGGATGCTCAAGATTAAAATGTGGAGTGGGAGGAAAATAAATGACCACATCATTGGTATTTTTAATACTGTGAAAGGCAGTATTTTCCCAGCCTTGCAAGAACAGAATAAAAAAGAAAAAGGAAGCAGCGGCAAAAACCAAACCAAGCGAGCACCCAGAGCTCAGGGAACATGAAGGAGGGAGGCAAAGTGCAGAAGCCACTAGAGACAGTGCATTGCATGTCACAAGTGCCCGTTCTTGCTACTGATATGGCATAAACTATTTAGGCTCCCTGCTTACTTCTCAGTGAGAGATGGGCAACTTACCTTGCATCTCGAGCGGGTGTGTGCGAGGCAAAAGCATACAGACAGACATAACGGAACAGATGGAGAACATCTGAGTCAAAGCATGCTCTGTAAACAGACATCACAGAAGAGCATAGGTGGAAGAAGACTATTTTTTATTAAGTGCTTTTAGCATTCCCTTAGGAGCCTATTCCTTTAGCATAAGGAAACAGTCCTTCTTGTAAGGAACTGAAAAATATTTGTTTTACTGATTGCTTTGGTAGAGATGTAAGTTTTGGGAATCCGAACTATAAGATGAAAGCTCAGCACTGCTAGCAATGTTTGTGTAGGATGCATGTATCTTAGCCTGGAGGCTGACACAAGCTGAATATGTAACACACAAGCTGTATATTTCAAAGAGAAGATATACAGCTTTCCAGCATTTTCTCATTTCCGTTTCAGCTCTTCTTTCTTTCTTAATCTCTTCTTAAGAAAGAATGAAAGATCAGGAAAGTCTATGGGTATCACTTTTTTTTTTTCTTTGCATTTGCTGACATAAAAAAGGGAAAATCAGGGGGAGAAGGATAATATGGGAAGAAGAAAATCCATAATGGTAAAAACCCAAACCAATGAAGTTTAAGTTTTGATGAACAAACAGATTTAAACAACAGTTATGAAAATGAAGGTTCTAGCTAAAGACAAAGGTTTATTTTCTGTTGGAAGTAACTTTCGATTATCGTATTCAGCTTTTGATACCTTCCAACTATAAAGTGCTAATCAGTACAAAATTTTAAAATTCATCACAAGTTATATAATGCACTTATGTACTTTTATTAATGTACTTTAATAATGTCCATACATAGATACATTAGTATATCCTGTATATATAAAACTCCTACCATTTAAACCTAAGATATCAGCAATCTTAAAATGTCATGCACCTGCAAAATACCATACGCTGCTGTTTTTATCATAAGCATGTATGTATGAGAGCTACATGGATCTTTTTAAGATCCTCATGAAGTACTTTGGTTTCTTGAGGCACGCCACCTCTTTGTAATATCTTCAGAAAGAAATTTGCTGTAAGTTTTTATTAAAGCCGACATGCAACCACCCAGTAAATATATGTGTCTCCTGGCAGGTCAATTCTTCTCAAGGTTTCCAACCAAAGATTAAGTCCTCTAAGATTCACTCTCCTTTGCCTCCTTTCTCTGCTGTGTTTGAATTCTGACATTTGCTTGCTGAAAGGATGAGTTAAATCAGAGGAAATATTGCTATATTTTACCTGCCTAAAGACTGGCCAGCAAGGAGGGCCTGTTTTATTTCCCTCAGAGCCATGTTGCCGTAATATCATACTGCATTTGATATAGTCAGATGACTCTTACAGTCCACATACAAATGGAAATGGTGTTGCCACTTCTGTGTCTCAAATAATCTTTTTCACAATGATTGGATTACCTAAAACCACTTAGATAACCTTGGTGCAATTTAGATATACAAGAGAATTTAGTGTAACCAGTGTTTTTTGCCAAATGGTATTTTTTCACACTTCCTCCTATGAATCCTAAACCACTTTTTGATATTCATCTCACTAACCATTCACGGATGAATGGCAATTGCTGAATGTCTTAGAAACAACACCTTGAAAATGTCATTCAAATCAAATTTTCAACAGCATGAGAGGCTAGGAGGTAATTCACACTTCTTTTATAATAATATTCTATAAGAGGTACTGTAGTCATCTGCCTTCCCACCCCCCTCTCCAAAAGTAAAGGATTATAATTCACTCTGATTTAGTGCAGCCAAATGTACCAGGCAGAGAAAAACACTGCAGACAGAATATGCTATTAAGACTGGTAAATTATGAGAAAAGCCACCTTCATTATTGCCCCCAAACTAACCTGTTCCTCCTAGCTCAGCAGAAGCATGGGAGAAGAATTCTGCAAGGCAAATGTGGAAAATGTCCCTCCTTCTGTAAAGAGCAGTTATCCATGGAAGCAAGTCCAGAAACATCCAAGCCTGACATCTTTAACGCTGCCTCCTTCTAATAAGAGGAGCTCAGGGCCCTGCTTTGGCCTCCTAAATATCAGCTACTTATTAACACCCATAGAGTCCCTGTTTCTGAAGTGGTGTGTACACTTTAGGGGTTCACTGAACCTCTCCTGATCCTCAGATGTCAAGACTGACATTTTTCCAGCATTATTCCAGCATTTGCTCATATGCAAGTCTGCCATGATTCTCAAACCAGCAGCAACTCAAGCCCCAAAGCTGGGACAAGGGAACTAGAGACCCTGTGGCTAAAGCATTGTTTCATCCTTTCAAGCGGCAACGGGTGAATGAGGAGAGATATCAGCTAAGAAGTTCATGCCACAAGATCCGTCCCGCATCTGACATTTGAGATCAATTTCTGCTGTTGTCACCTTGTCCCCAGAGCATCCTAAACCAAAGCAACAGCAGATTTGAACCACGTCTGAGGAATGTGTGAAGCAACCAAAACCCAGTCCGCCTGTACTACTGAACGCAGATGTAAAAAAGCACCAGCACTGCTATTGCTAAGCTAATTTCCATGGTATATTCTACTTACACAGAGTAAGACTAAGCCAAAGGAATGAAAAAAAAGAGGGGGAAATATTGCCTCTTTCCTCTAACCAGACATGCAGACCAGGCATATTCCTGTAAGTCAGTTCCTTTCAGGCAAAATCTCTGATAAATCTTACAGCTAAGGGTAAACCCACTTTTTAGCGTAACATTTGAACCTATGCTCATTGCTTCTGGTGACTTCATATGAAGGATGCTGGCACCACACAGTCAAGGACACTGTAGCTCAAACTCCTCTCAAGGTGGGTGCTACGTAATCTCTCTCTCATTTGAGGCACAGAACTGCATGTACTTGCTGTCAGCCTCAGCCTCACAGGCTGCCGGGGAGGCTGCAAATACTCTGCTGTATATGCGGCCTTCTCCAGCTCTCCTGGTCAGAACAGTTTAATTCTCTGTCAGTCTGACCAGTGCCTCACCTGGGGAAAGATTTCTCTTCCCTTCCATCCAAGGTGGAAGCAACAAAGCTGACCTGCAGGCCAAAAAATAATCCAACTTGTTTCAATCCTTTTCAACATGTTCCAGGCCAATTCTCCAGTCTCCATCATGGGACTGAGGACCTCACCTCATGCTTACCTCCTAAGATACCCTCTTCCCACAGCTCCTCTGCAAGCACTGCTGAGGATGACCAGCGGCCTGTGCGGCACCTCCCACATGGGGACGACATAACCCGAGAGAGAAGGGGAACTTCCATGGTGCCCAGTTTCTGGGCTGCTGCAGGTCCCTCAGGTAGGTCAGGGGAGCTTCAGAGACTGCCCGGTCTGAAAGTATGATGTATCAGGAATAATTTTTAAAGCTAATTCCTCATGTTGTTTACAGGTTCGAACCTTCCCATTTTTAAAGCGGTAGAAGATTTAACTTCCAGCAGTGCTGCAGCTATGGAGCTACTCGCGCGTTGTCTGTCTGTCCCATCAAAGAACATTTCCTGTTAAAAGAATTTTTGGCACAGCTGCTTCATTCTGTGCAGGGAGCAGAAAGTTGATGCACAGATTAGCAATCGATTTTCTAAGCAGTACCCCACAAATCAGGTCTCCTCTCTCTGCTTGCCTTCACATTTCTGCCGGAGCCTCTATAATTAATTTAAACAGAAACAAGCACTTCTCCTCCTCTCCTTTTTGATGCGAGCTGTTCCAACAGACTGTGCAGCGAAGCTGCAGCAATTTCAAAGGCTTCCGCTCCCTGCGCAGAAGGGAGCAGCTGCAGGAATAGCTCTTTGAAGAGGAAATGGCACCCAATGGGACTGGCAGGCAGCTCCGAGCTGAGCTCAAACAGCCCCCAAAGTCCTTGGGAGCATCTGAGGACATCAAAAGAGGAAAGATCTAGGCTAGGAGAAGCCTGAAGAATTAATTTAAAAGATTTCCCCCCATCCCTGGAGTTTTCTTCTGTGTAAGCAGCAGGGTCTGAGAGGAAAAGTCTTCCTCACATTTGGCTCAGATGATCCTACTCACACTGAACGGCTTGAAATACAGGGCTAAACATGAGGGGCGGTTGCATTCCTGGTTTATTTATTAAACTATAAACGTATAAAGACGTATGTAAACAGAAGCATATCTATCAAAAATTGTATTCCTGGATATTATTAAAAAGTTACTTTATTTCTATTAATATTTAAATGAGCACACTACCATATTTCAAAGTGACCATAAGCCACTCACAGGGCTTCATGCATGTTTAACGGGTTAACTGATGGACTCACTGAAGTGATTTATATGAATGAAACTATACTTTTCTATGATGATTGCAAATATACTCCTCTGTTATTTACAGCACAGGACACGCTTCCCTACTATCCCATTTAAGTGATTTATAGAAAATTTTAATAGACAAAGAAATTTTTGTTTCATATATATGAATTTGAGCACCGGTACATACATATCCTCTGTTCCCAAAGTGTGTAACATCACTGACTTATGGCTGAACTTCACAGCTGACGGAAATTTCTAGTGCTGATTTAACAGGCTTCAGACCTAACATGAATGCATCCAGTGAAGCCCTAAAGCCTGCGCCACTCCTGCAGGACTACCCCAGGTCAGGGGTAGTTCAAACAGCAGTCAATTTTTAGTGGCAGGCCCACAACGACAGCATTACAGTATTAGACCAAAAGCACGTTCTTTTCTGAAAGTTGCACGCTTCCTTAATTATTTATGTATAAATAAATGCCATTTTACTACACTCTGCTACCGCATGTAACCAACAGGTTGTCTAGAAAAAGAACTGACACAACATATCCTGCAAATGCCTCTTCTTTGTCAGATTGCACTAATGATACACCCACTGCATCAAACTTCTCAATCTTTGTCCTCCTAACTGGCAAATCCTGCCTTTTCCGATCAATTCCACACTGCTTTTCTCTCTTCACTTTTGAATTTTGCTTTTGCAAGAATTTATGTTCATGGACACACAAGCCTGCGCATGCCTATCTATGCCCACACTTCTGCACAACCGCTGGCAGAGATGTGGAGAGTCTTCTTTCTGAGACTGTGCTGAGTTTGGCAGGACAACCCTGCATCCTGGCAGAAACTGCCCTCAAACAATTTTGCTCTATACAGTTTTGCTTCGCTATTAACATTATGCCCCATTGTTCTGATATTACCCAACGAATTATGATAATACATTATATTGTGACTATTTTATTATACATTGCAATGAACTGACTAATTAACTTCATTAAAAACACTTCACTTTTCCTAAGCATATAGGCCGCCTAACTGAGTTACTAGATGATGTGGAAAAATAATACAGGAAACTAAGATGAGATCAGTGGAATAATTCTCATTTGCACTTTTCTCTGAAGTGCAAGGTTTGCTGATACTCCTTGGTACCTCAGATCTTAGTTGGGGTCAACTGATGGGGTGAGTTGTTGAGAGACAAAAACTCCACAGCCAGTTGTTTATACTTCTGACAGCAAAATTAAAATGCAGAGCAGGAAATAAACTGAAATGGTCTCATACTTGAATAGAATATAAACATTCTGCTTAATTAGGTCACTAAGCATATGTTTGTTTACTTGGCTATTTTCTCTCTGGCAGTTCATCTCTGGGTAACACAACTACCTTGTTGGAGACAGTGGAATTCCCATGGCAGATAACATGAAGTCGGTAATTTTGGGGCCAGAAAAGTATGTTCATTAGCACTACTTCAAGTACCTCATAATGAAGAGAGCTGCGGTGTGAGAGCAATACATGGCTCGGTGGCTTCTATGTCAGGTTGGTTGTCCACTCAAAAGACAGCAGAGCCATTTGGGAGCTGGTTATAGCTCTCTGAACTTCTGCCTGTCCCTGATTTACCTTCCTAGTTGATTGTAACACAGAGAAGGGTGTAGGAGCTAGCAGTGCCTATTCCATACATATGGAAAATCTTCACATGTTGCAAACCAAGCTGCACAAGCAATACTGCTGTCTAAATTCATCTCAATTGCTATATAATTTTTTTTGGAAGGGCTGGGGGCGAGAAGCTTGAAAGTCTGGCGCTGTTCGCCAAAAGCTGACCAGGGAATTAGAAAATAATTACAGCTTTTAAAGAATTCAGTGCAGTTGATCTGAAGAGAAATGGCACCAGCAGCTTGGAGTGCTGGTCTGAGTTCTGAGTGACCCTCTCCCTAAAGCTGTCTGGAAGCAAATCGAGTTCCTGATTTTATTTCAGCTGAACAAACTCCTATTAGTCCACTGTACCCTGCAGGCATGAAAGCCACCTCTCAGCTTCTCACTGTTGGCACATGGGGCCTAGAAATCCCTGCATCAGTTGCGCACACGCTATCTAAAGCAGAGCCTTTATTTTAAAGAGGCGAAGGCGGCCAGCTACTAGGAAGAGCTGAAGCAGCACACTTCACTGCTGTGATTCACAGCGATTTGCTAATGCTGAGGCAGGAAATGCTGAATCCTGGGATTCACACAAATACCCACA
The DNA here is from genome assembly GCF_000687285.1 of Phaethon lepturus. NCBI lineage: Eukaryota > Metazoa > Chordata > Aves > Phaethontiformes > Phaethontidae > Phaethon > Phaethon lepturus. Next base: position 81,165 of record NW_010562858.1, read on the forward strand.
GGCCCAGAAACCCTAAGCTTGACCCCTTCTGCCTTTCACCTTGTCGTTACTCTGTTCACAGGCTTCAGTCCCCACCTCCTTTTTGGCTCTGTCACAGACTTCCCCCTCTGCTGCCCTTTTCTTCCTTTCTGTGCTCCCAGACCCCCTGGCCAGCCTTTACCTCCCCAAACAAGTCACATGAGACTCTAGATCCATCCCTTGATGACCTCTCCATGCTGCACCGTCATCCACCTGCTTCCATGCAGTTGTTTCTTTCCTGTCCCCCCTACTCACTGGGCACCACCAAGGAAAAGGTAAGGACACAGAAGATCTAGGTTTGCAACAACTCAAAAGCCATAGATTGCCACGTGTCCACATCTAAAAGTCTTAGATTTTGGGTCCTATGCTTAAACCTAGCTTTCCCAAGGAATATAGGACCAACACTCTGGCATGTCTCAGTGCCACAAAGGCAGGAGATGATTTGAGTCCTGTCTGGGAAAGGGCGTTCCTTGCACAAGGTTCACAAGGAAATGAGTTGAGCCAATAGCTTGAATGTTGCTATTTCATTTGTAATAGGCAATGAACCTGACTGCCTGCGCACACATCATGTCAGTTGAAGTTGCATGTTGCAACAAAAATACAGATAATTTTTTTAGAAGAGCATGTTATTTTAAAATTCTGTACATGTATTCAATCTCTGCTACTCTGAGATGCTACCAGGAAAACTGCTTGTGGAGATATAAAGGGAGAGAAAATGGACTGTTAACTCAAGAATACCACTGCTCGCCTCACAAAGAAGAAAAGACAACAAATCCATTTTGCTTAATAGAGGACCTTGAGCTAAATCACTGAAAGGCATGCCTGTATAGACACATCTGCTACTTGCAGCTCCTTTACAACCACAGAAATCCCCAGCAATCTGGAAAGCAGTGTCATCAAAGGTCATGGTTGCCCTTCTCACTCCAGGCAGAAACATGCTCAGTCCTTCTGAGGACAGGGTGCATGTGCAACTTGGTCCTCACTATGAGACTGGGGTAGTGTTACCTCTGTGGGACCGATGCAACCAGTTGCCCACTTCTAACAAGCCTGCCCAGAGTCTGGGGCAACCAAGGACTTCAGGAGCTTGCAGGTGAGCCAAATCTTGGTGAATTGAAAATGAAAGACCAGCAAAAGACATATCCCTAAACAAAACAGCTTCTTTGCCAAAATTCAGCCCCTTGTTTTAAGGATGAAGGTGTTGGAATAATTCTGATGTCAAAAGATATGATTCCTGATGACCCAGTTTTTATACATGGCTGATCTGTGGTTTCTGAAGTACCCTCCTGAAAAATTCAGGTAGGAAGGTAACTCCTCACATGGAAAATTCCAGGCTATGCTTTTTATCTTGATGAAATTAGATGTAATGGAAATTGTTAGGCAAATTTAACTACAAAGCGTTTTCCCCCACAAAATCTATCTTTATAAAAAACATGCACCAAACTGCATTTTTCTTGTTTTAATTTTGCCCATATCCCATTTTCTTCAACATCCATCTACGCATTATGTTTCTTGTTCATTTTAAGAGCACAGGCTGCTTGGAACATGTATCCAGCCATCTTGTCTTCAGAGGTCTAAGCACACGTCTGGTGGTGCATAAAATACCCAGCAATTTCTGCTTCTGTTTGCATTACAGGCCCAAGCCGCAACTGAGACTCAAGTCAGACCTTCTAAGATGGCCACAGGACAGACAAGTCAGCACAGGCACTGTGGAGACAGCAGATCCCCCTCGCTACCGCAGAACCCTCCTTCTACGGGCCTGTGTTGAAAGCTAGACGGGGCTTTCAGAAAACTGCGTCCGCTGTTCCCTCGGGTCCCAGTTCCAGGACATGGAGCTTTAAGGACGGGGCGTGTTTTTCAGAAACAGCCCGTGTTTTCTGGACAGAGTACCTCAGCAGTTGTTCCTCCGCTATCAGTCTCCCATCATCTCCTGGGATGAGTTTTTCTGCTTTCTCAATACAGATTACTTGCACCTGGATGGGAATGATCGGGTGTTGGCAGAGACACCGGGCAGACAAGGGGAGAGGGGGGAAACCCTGCCAGCCTTTGTGCGTGCAACTGCTGAGTCAGTTCGACAGCCTCAGATATCCCCGCCCCCACGCACACAGGTGCAGACGGCCATACAAAAGTAATCTTAATTTGGCAGCTGCCCAGATTCCACATTCCTCCTTGGCTCCACCGGACCCGCCTTCCCGCATGACCTCATCTCCCATGCCCTCGCGGCGGACAGCCAGGCAGGCAACGTGCAGCTGAGTCTCCAAACATCCAGGAGTTATTGTGGAAGTGGGAAGGAGATGGGAGTCCGATACGGACGAGAGGAAGAGCAAATAGACATGCCTGGGTCTGGGCCTTTGACCCCCAGACTTCCCCCACACCCACTGAAGCCTGGGAGCCAGACCCTCGGAGCTCCGGGATTGCCTTTGTGTCCTTCCGCTCCTGCAGTAACGCACGGGCTGCAGGAGATCCCTCCATGGGAAGGACCCTGCCGGTGTAGAGCTGGCACAGAGCCCGTCAGTCCCTGCTCCGTCCCCCTCTAGGACAGGGTTAGAGGCTGCTCGGCGGTATCAGGGTGCCTTTCTGGGAGACTCAAGCTGCTGCAAGCCAGCCTCAGGTGCTGGGGGAACCGGCCAGGCCCCTGTCTCTCTCCATACTCAGCTCCAGGTAGCCGAGGACCAAGATGGAGCTACGTGAACATCTTCAGTGGCAGCTTGAGGACTGAGGGCTAATCCCCACACCCATCTCAACACATGACTTAATATTGAGTATAGCTACAGCATATGGAGATCTATAGACTTATCCAAACACAATCACTGAAGACTAAGAATTTTAACCTGCTCAACCCTTAACTATGCTCTTGACTACCATGCAAATTTTTCCTACAGTGACTATAACCTGTCTACAAAAGAAGAGTAAATCCTTTCTTTTAGCTTCAGCAAAACAATCAGCAAGTCCACACGTTCACCATTTGCCAGGGAAATTAATGAAGTCAGAGCCAGTGGCAATGAAATGCATGACATCTGACCAAAGGCTGTTACCATGCTGTGTTTCAGTTCCCAAAATGAAGCCACTTGGTGTGCACAGCTAACAAACTTTGTAACTTCCCTGATTTGCTTTTGAGGGACTCTTATTTTTTCCCCCCTTCAACAATTTTTCAAAGAGAAATAATAAAAAAAAAAAACCTGGTTGATTTTGGTTACAGTAAAGCAGAGACAAAACCTGGAGTACTTCAGATAGCAGAAGTTTCAAGAATTCACAAGCAGTTTGAAACAGGAAAGTAGACTGGAAACCCTGACACAACTTCACTGTAGGGATCACTGCTTCAGCTGCTACGATTTGGTAAAGGAAAATCAAAATCTGCAGTACTCAGATGTGTATCATATTTCATGACACATATCTAAGAACCACCCATTCCCTCATCTCATGTTTAGCATATCCCATGTGTTAGGGCAAAAAATAAAAACCTGAGCAGTAGGCACGAGAATGACACCACCATCGGGAGCCTCCTGCTGTTGGAGGCTATATTGAGGGGAACTTTGACTGTCAGCTTGGCTGAGCTTCAAATTTGTCCTAAATACGGTGCAACTGGCTGAGAAGAGCTGGGACGACAGGGTGAGAAAGCTTGCCACCAGAGAACTATCAACACAAGTGGGTAGCTACCTTCCTCTTTGCTGGGCTCTCGCACAGACTGATCGTAAAGGGAACACTAATAAATACCACCGAGTGTTAGGCACAGTGTATGCCAAGCTCAAGCAAGCTGCTAACACAGAGCAGAGGCTGTGGCCTCGCGGATGGAGCTGCACGCAGGTGTCTGCACAGGCACCGTGGAGCCTGTGGCGCGAAGGAAAAAATTAATTGCAGGAGGAATTCTGTTTTTAACAAGTTGCTAAGAGGCACTCTGTGCCTATTTAAATCTGCATTGTGTAAGCAGTGGAAACAGAAAGGGAAGGGTGGGCAAGGTTAGGACTGCCCATTAAATTTCCTGGATTGGCTGGGAAAGAATCCTTTCTGGCATCTGAATACGCTGCAGGAAGCACTTTTGACGTTGTGTCTACACCTTTAGCCTCCTTTAGGGCTATGACCATATGGCAGAGACCTTCTTCCCATGGTAGCCATGAAGTTGCTTTGCAATCTTTGCTAGCTCCTAGGAAGAGATACTGAGTGGGAAGTTTTACTCTTTCTGTCAACCTGGACCACAGTCATTGCAACTTCCCATGGTTGCAAACTGCATCCAAAGATCCTACGGACGTCCTCTTGCACATGAGCTCTGGGCTAGGCTTTAGGTTGAAAACATGCTGTGAACTTGGGAGAAGGGAGGTGTGTGGGAAGGAAGAAATGAGAACAGAAGAAAAGGACACAGCAGGAGCCAACAGCAGGATGGAGAAATGGAGATACACAGGAAACTTGTCCTTACCAGAAATGCGTAACAGAAGATTGTTGACATGACACCCTACATGAAACAGAGCTACACAAAATACTATCAATCAGCAGCTTTGGAGGTGTGCATGATCAGAGTAGCAAGGAAGAAAAAACATCCTGAATCTGAATCACTATCTGCCCCTGAAACAGACAACTAATTAATTTTTTGTTTTAAAAGTTGGAAGAGATCACTGATCATTTAAGCACGTTTCAGCATGATTGAAAACAAGTAAGGAAAAACCTAACTTACAAGTACCAGCAAGCCATGTTTGGGATGATTTGTTTTTATTAGATTTTTTTTTTAGAATGAGCATTTATAAAAATCCAAATATAGGTTTGCGGGTCCATATGTACGGTAAGTAGAACATTTGGTTGCACTGTGGTCATCTCAGTGGTATTAACCTGCAGCCTCGTATTTACTATTTATAACATCATTCTCTTTGTGAAGTACCAGGTCACAATCATCATAAACCCCAGATATTTCACGTCAGTACTAAAATTTTGATCAGTCTTTAAGAATGAAAAAGGAGGAGAAATTAAGTCACCTAAATAGGCAGGATAATTAGAGTCTGTGGGAATATACAACAGGGCAAGCAGATCATGTCAACAAGAATTTTGTCTCTAATATGCTAATGTGTGAATAGAAACTCTTGGGCCATACTTGTCAAAAGACCACACACAACAGCTTGGCCATGTAAGCGATTACCATAACCTCTGTGGACCTGCAAGTAGCAAAGTAATTCCAGAAGTGAATGTGCACTACTGATCTCTGCTAGTAAAATTCAGCCCTGCTCCCACTTCTACAAGTTGCGGCAGTCCAGACAGCAAGAATTCGGGGCAAGGATCATCCTCCACTGTGTGTTTTGTATGGTGCCAAGCATGAGGGGGTGGAGGACTCCAGCTTCCACACAATATAAATAATAGTGATTCATCTTTCTGATGCTTCCCTATTGGCTTGATTACCTGGCTTGATTCACCTCAGGTCTCTAATGGCTTCCATGGGCTGTCAGAAACCTTATTTCCTCAAGCTGTTTATATTGGTGAAAAAAACCCCAACACACCTGACTCCTGAGAGGATGGGTTCGAGGCAGAACACAACACAGCCTCTCCTCTTCACGCCAGTGAACGCAAGTTTACGTGAACTGCTCTTGAGCTGATGAGTAAGGGTGGGAATCCAGGCTCTGTATCTGCGGCCAAGAGCAGCTTATCTGTAGCTCAGGTGAGAGTTATGTTTTGGGAGAAACATGCCCCAAATTATGCTACTCCTTCTCACCCCTGCAAGGTACTGGAGAGTCCTTCTGTTCCCTGAGCGCAGGTGCGCACATGCAGAAAGCAGGTCCTGGTGCCCTCGCTCCCCTCTAAACCATGTCCTTGGCTCACTTGCTGGTACGGCAATTGTGGGGAAGCAGATATTTGTTCATTTTAATAAAGGCTTGTCTCTATTAATCCATCTTGTCCACATTCTCAGCAAGATCCAGACTCTCACTCCATCTGGGACTCCAAATGTCTGGGACATTTGGAAAAAAAGCAATGCTGTGTTACTCCAGACATACTTATCTATCATTTGTTTTTACAATGACCCATGTCACCTCTCCTGTTTCTTTATAAGCCCTTGTCACAGCTTGATCAACACATTACGTATTTCTACCTGTCCTCTCTTTATTTGGGTTTAGGCATTGTGCTTTTACCTGTGCTAGACTAGAATTCAGCAATTTTCAGCTTGTTCAGGGCCGTGGTCTTTTTAGGTTTTATTTTTCTAGGCTAGAGTTTAGCCATGTGGCTATCCAGCATGTCTCCCTGCAGCTCTTACTCCCAAGAGCTGATGATTGTGCTGATAGCAGCATCCTTAATCTCAGAATACTGTTCTTCTCAGTGGAAAGAACAAATGGTGAGGAGAAAGTAAAAATACTAAAAAATAAGATTTTTAAAAACAGTCTTCTGTTCTTAAAAGAAGCCTGCCTCTTCTACCCAAATGCTAAACTCTCAAACTCTCAAAATTCTACCCAAATCTCAAACTCTCTACCTCCCTCTGCAAGTCTCAGTTTTGAAATATTTCCTTTCAATAACCAGCCTGATTTCGCTGAACAACTTCTCCACACCAAGACAGGATTACCTTCTAATTCCTATATCCCTTCAGTGCATGCTTTTATCTTCATCACTTCCTGGCATTGGCCTTTAATCATGCTTACAAAAAAATATTTATGGAAAAATCATATCTGTCTTTGGCCTCCACTATTTCCCTTCTCTTGCACACAAAACCCATGACCAAACCCCTCCTAATCATTAAGGCGGCTTCTAAACTGTACAAATACCCGAAGACAGACAGAGACACCTTTTCAAGTATACCACAAAATTATATCCTGCAATCTACATCAGTTACAGGCACAGTATCAACCTCAGCTAATGTACTTAAGAGCTGTTTCAAATGCCTTCTTCCAACCCCCCAGCTAAAAGCGGGTGAAAGCCTTCCGAATTAAACTCTTGTAACTTCTACAAGCAATGTCACATCTCTTCCTTTTTGTGCAAGTAATGTCTCACTGGTGAAGTTCAGTCAGTCACAGCTCGAACTGCAACTCCAAACACCTGCTAAACATTCACAACATGAAGTAGACAGGTTATGTTGTACACTCTTGAAGAGTAATGACCATAAATCTCTCTTGTGTAGCCAGTGAGAACCAACTCCTTGTCAGCAGACACAAAAGAGGAGCTATGAAGATAACCTTCCCCTATCTGTGTTGCAGTAGCCTCTGAAGGCTGTTAATCTCTCCAGAGCAGCATTACAACGATGGCTCTGCATGTTGTGCTTGAAGAATTACTGACATTTCATCATCTGCCTACTAGAGATGCTGAATCAATGGAGAAGTATTTTACAGTTTTCCCAAGGCACACAGGGCCAACAACACATGCTGCTACTACATCTGCTAAAGCTTTTGCACTGCCCACTCACACGTTATTAGTAATTTTCACATGTGCTTATAATGGACTTCTCCTGATACCTCTGCTAGACGTACTCTACAACCTACCCCACTATGCTGCAGAACCTCTGCTCAAATAACCTCAGCTTAGCAAACGCACACTTTGGCTTCTTGCTTTCCTGGGCTTGCAACAACGGCTGATATGCAGCACTTTTCTACTTCACCATATCAGAAAAGAGCAAAAAGCCAAATGACAGCATTTTACGTCATAAGCAGTCAAGCAAAGGTCACCTTGATTCAGGACTGATGTTAGCTATTGCTTTTTTCTATGGTCTCCTGAAAGATCCATTTCATAAACCACCAAGCATAGGATAGACTCTTCCAAAGCTATCTGCACCCAGAAACCACATTCCACTTCCATGTGAGGGAGGTACTTATGAGTCTAAGACCCACCCATGTTTGAAAAGGTGACTTTGAAATCAGAGAATCAGAGGATCACTGAGGTGGGAGGCGACCTCTGGAGATCATCTAGTCCAAAGTCATTGCTCAGACAAGGGTTATCTAGAGCAGGTTGCACAGGGCAGAGTCCACTTGCATTTTGAGTATCAGTAAGGATGGAGACTCCACAGCTTCTCCAGGCAACCTGATCTAGTGTTCAGTCACCTTTACAGTAAAAAAGTTTTCTCTTACGTGACCTTAGCTCCGTATACCTCATTTCTCTCCGAGGAAGCTGAGAAGTTGCCTACACGTTTGGAGGAAATTTCCTGCAAGCAAAGTATGAGCAGGAAGGGTGGGTTCCCTGCCATCCATACATCATTTTTAAGTTTCTAAGATAAGAATTTACAGCACAGGTTTCTAACACTAAGCCAACCTTAAAGAGAGCCTATCTGACAGCAGTCACCCTTTTGTTCATCTTCACCAGTTTCCTGCTGCCAGTGCTGATGACGTTTAAGGGTGGAAGAAGATTTATATAGGATACCGATGATGCCATCTATCTCTGGGGTTCATGAGCAGGACAAAAACAATGCCATTACTTTACCCATCCCTTGGTACCTAATGTTCAGTCTAAGAAAATCACACTGCATCTATCCTCTGCACATTACAAGAGGAGGCAGGGCTTTCAAATAGGGATTATCTGCAGGAGAGCCTTGCAGCCAGCCACCAACGTCACTGGGAATTTTCAGCAGCTTGTCCATCACATCTCCACCCTTCTCCTCTAAGGTTATTTTTTCAGCGTATTTACCAATACCAGGATTGGATTAAGAATATTCCTGACCCCAGCCAGCATTTTCTTCACTAGCAGTGTTAACTTCAGGGACCTGTTGCTGCATTTTACAATACTTAGCTACCCATTATTGGCCCCAGTTATGTTTCAAGTTAAACCAAAACAAAAAGGTGGGAAAGAAATCCTCTGAAATTTGGAAGCGAAACTCCTGCGTATGTACAGGACCATTGCTGAAGAACCAACTGACGCCATCCGTACACAGGTAGGGTTGTTCGGTTGAAGTTGCATCAGTTGTGCTGCCAGTATTCTCTGTACCATAAAAAAATACCTAATTATGAAATAAGCACAGGAAATGATGGGCTGACGTGAACATAACCTACTTCCAAGCAGTAGTTAAGGTAATGCTACAAGATAGTCCATGGCCAGGAACAGAATTACGGGTTTCTCTTTGGTAAAACTGAGAAGTGGATGTATCAGATCAGCTATCCAGCACAGCAAAAATACAAAGTGTAATAGATATACTAGGTTACTGTCTGCAAAAGTTAGAGACATCTTGGCCAAGACAGGATTCTTTTCCCTGACATTTTATATTGAAATAAAAAAAATAAACATCTGAAGTCAGCCTTGTCTGTACCACAAAATTACTGTCTATTAATATTTATAAAATAACTCAACATGAAAAAATTAGGGCAGACAAAGACTACTACATTTAAAGGACCTTGATGCTAACTGGAACAACAGATGATGGTATGAAGTTAAGGATGACAGTGCCACATGCCACATCAAATTTATCCCATGTAAACTAACATGATAGTTAAAGGATGTTCAAGTATAGCTTCCAGATGGAAGAGGGAAAGAAAGTCAGAAAAAACTGCTTAAGATCATTTCTGATGACTTTCTTACTTGGAAGGACATAGTCAGCAAGTTGGTAAAAAGAGAATGTAGAGTCTTGCAGGAATTTTATCCCACCAAACAAAGCCATCTATCTCTACATATAGGCATAGAACTGATGACAGATACTGTGACAGAATAAATGTAAATATAGAAAGTTACCCCACATTTCTACTACTTTTACAAATTCTGAAAAATGCAACTGGTAAATGGGCATAATCAAAATAAACCACAACACACCAGTTTCTCAGTTCAAATAGCAGTAGTTTCTGACTTCACGTGCCCTTTCACTGTTCACTGTTGCTTTTTTGCTGAGATTATGTTCCATACTGTTTTTCAAGCAGAGATTCCAGAAAATTTCTAATTGCAATAGATACATTTACAGTGTGTCTCAGTAAAATCAAAATACTATATATGAAAACAACTAGCAGTAAGATATTAATGCCTGAGGTACAAAACTTCTGAATTAAAGCCCTACACTTGTTAATCAAAAGATACATGCTCTCATTACAGGCAATTATATTTATGTCTGAGTCTTTAAGTGGAATTTACTAGATTGCTTTAACAATTGACATACAATAATATGATTGTCAAATACATTATAAATTAAAATACGTATACCAGAAACAGTCTCTCTTCCACAATATAAAGTAGCAAATTCACTCCTTAAGCAGGAAAAAGTGATCTTTAAGCACTTCAAGCACTAGAAATTGTTATTTAGGAATACGGGTATTAATTTATTGCAGATCACAGCCTTCCACCAATAAATGCAACTACTGTACCACCTCCCTCATTACAAAGTGGAATATAAGGGGAGGGCAAGACCTATCTATGCAGGAGAGGAAAACAGAAATACTGGATTGCAACTTTATGATGCCCGACCTTCTCCCGAACAGCTAGACCGAAGGTGAGAGCAAGACTGCTGTACTGAATTTAAAGATGACAGTAAGGGCTCAATTCTCTATCACGCTCCAGTTCTGGTCAGTATAAACACAGAGCAAGAGCTGATGTGCAAACATAGAAACCTTTCACCTTTTGCACTACCTGGTCATAACTAGAGCCACTAGCGTCAGGCTCCTAAAATGTAATGTAGACCAAGAGATGTATCTCTCAACAGATGCTCTACTAAACCTTAGCTCTGCATAGGCAGTTTATGTTGGCAGAAAGTTCCTTGTCCGAAGTACGCTACAATGACAAAAATATTTTTCTAAGTATAACCACATCCACCTCAGTATAGAAAGAAAGCAACTTCAGGCAACCGAAACCAACACTGCCACAGCAGCAAGAGTTTCAAAGATAGCCAGTTTTCACATGTGCTAGCTACCACAGATTCTGCCACAGTTCTTCTAAATCAGTCTCAGACATAAACTGATGCAAGCAGCTAGCAAATGGTGGCTGTAGCGGGAGAAAAGGCCTTTTTTACCCTCTGCCACGAGATGCTTCCTTGCTGCAGGAGGAATGCTCCAACAGTCTTGTCCATGTTCAGCTTCCTCCACCATTTGGCCACTACTGAAAACGTGAGATCAGACTGGAGAATGCAGCTTTACACTCTCTTCCCCCTTTTTTTCTCAACAAGAATTAGCTTGGGGCAGCATGGAAAGAACAAGGGAAATAAGAGAGGTATAAAACACACAATGGTAGCATTTTCTTAAAACTCTTTGGGAAAAAAGGCAAAGAAGAGCGCCGATTTTGCACTCTTCTTCATGTTCCTATTCCGCACACCCCACCTTCAAACACAGGATACAGCAGAGCAATGAAAACAGTGAGCCACGGTTTCCCTCCACACAGCCCCACACTTACCCACCTCAGAGACCCGCACCTTGTTGAACCACACTGGGCCCAGGGAGGCAACGTAAAGTCCTTACTGGCGCTACCAGAACAGGACGTTATAAAAGCAATTGCTTGAAAGCACTGTATAGGCATGCAAGTCGTGTTTTTTTTCCAGAAGATACAGAACTGGCATATTATGATCTTCCCTTGTAGAACGCTAAATGCTGATTTATTTCGCTTTTCCATATTCTGACACGTTTTCAAAATCCAGTAATGCAGTTTGTGACCTTTTTATCAATTATCAAGTGAAACTGAGAGTTCCATAAACGTTTTCAGTTTTGTTCTTATTGGGTTTTGGTTGTTTCTCTGTGTATGTTTATTTTTAAACACAATGGTAAGAATATCATGTGTTTCTATAACTGGCCAGCGTTTTTCTATCACATTCAGAAAATATTTTTGAAGCTTGGGTAAAAAGAGAGTGACCAAATATTTAAATACCATTCCCCCCACCTTGGCAAAATTCCATGTACTCTTCTTTTAAAAAAATGTATTTGTTGTTATTTTTAAAGAGCTGGCAGAGGCTTGGCCACATGTATTCTATTAATAGTAGGAAAAAAAGATGTGGGCAAACCTTTTCATGCAATTCTCTTGAAAATCTCAACCTTTGGTAAAACAGAATGACAAAACAAAAGTAGTAATAACGTGGTTGACATTAACTTGAATGGTTCAGTTGTTTAAGCTTTATCTGATTCCATGCTTCCTGAATATGGATAGTTTGGTTTCTGGGATAATAACAATTTGGATGGTTATTTCATTATTTCATCTCAACTGGGTTTTTGAGGAAATGTTAGTTGATTTGTGGGTATGTTGTTCTTATTTACCAATGAAATAGTATATTCAAATACAGCAAAGACTTTTTCCCATTTGTTTTATATAAAAATAATAACAAGTCAGATGTATCCCTGAAGAATTTATAATTGACAAAATCCTTCCAAGGGTTACTTTATCTTCCTTTTTTTGTTCATGCTTCCAGTTTGTCAGCAACTGAATCAATAATTAACTTGGACTGTCATGTTTTCTGTAACATAAATAGAACATTTAAAATAACAACCCTGAAAAGCCCTATTTTCTTTAGGTTACACAACATCTCAAAAAAAGCAGGCAGCTGAAAACCACTACACAATTGATTTTAATGTTTTGAGTTCCGAGGGAAAGTCAGCTGCAGGACATCCACGTCTGTTTTTCAGAGGCTCAGGGTGAATGAAAAGTGAGCACTCTTTACAGGTTTTCTAAACAAGTGTACGACAGCACTCTTTGCTTTTTCACTGCCTGTGACAGTGGCAGGCTATTCCTAGCCTTACGAACACCTTTGATCTGGATCTGTGTGGACCCGTCAGAGAATCTGCTTTCCTGGGGGCTCACAAAAGACGACGACAGACAAGTATGCATTGCTTTGGAGGCAGCAGTCACCTAAAATGCCAATTCATGTGACTGCTACTAGCAAAGACAACTGTCCAATCTATTAATTAAAAAAACAAAGAAAAAAATCCTCGCTTGTATCCCCTCTCTCCAAATCTCTGTAGCTATAGTAGCTATGTCATGCTGCTTCTTAGAGAGTTGGGACAGTGTATTTCTTATTATTTTAATAAGATGGGAAAAATAGTGACATGACATCAATAGATATAAATGCGGTTGCAACTAAGATTGTCAAAAACCTCTTGCCTTATGAAAACAATTCTGCTCAGTTTCAGAAAGGTTGAATTATTATGCCTCATTATTCCTCATACATTTTGGTGCGGGGGGAAATACACTGAAAACAAGGAATCTGCCAGAAATACTGACTGCAGTGTACTGCATTTAAGTATGTGGTGAGGTGTGATCTTATTTCTGGAGATACGCTGTACTATTTGGTCTAAAACCAACAACGTACTGCTGTCAAAAAGACAATAGAATATAATTACCAAGGAGGCTCTTTTGCAAAGGATGACATGAAGACAACATAAAACCAGAAGAAAACTATTATTAGGTTGACAGTTTTGTCACTATGGGCTTTTCTATGCAGAAGACAATTTACTACAATTTTTTCCTTCCATGATTTCTCAGAAAAGCACGGTTAAATACTACTAAACCCATGTTTTCTAGATTAAGAGATGAACAGCATACCATATCACACTTCACTAACTCCAGTCTGGTTATAATAGTTCAATAATCCTTTCCTCAGGGGGAAACTAACACTAAAAAAGTACCAAAAAGGAAACAATGCTCCTATCCAGCTCATGTTAAAGATTTTGCTGTTCATTTTGAACATAGGAGATCAGTTTAGGGAAACCACCTTTTCATGAAGTAGCTGTTTAATAAACGGCAAAGAATGTTCCCTGCTGGAACTGCCTGTGCAAATATATGCTTAAGACTTCAGTATCTGCAATATGTTGTCCTCACTACTGGGGACCTGGCTGCCCTCTCCACTCCTGTATCGTAAGCAGCAGCTATGCAGCACAGCAATTTGATGAAGCTCTTTCTCATGACATTCTGGAAAATGATTCAACTAATGGCTTGGTGAGCAGGTCCAATTTTTTGCCTCATTGTCTGTGTTCTGACTCCAACTCTGTATAATATTTTGGAGAAAGTTCGCCTTTTCTGCGCTGTGCCGAGTAAATATTTTGTCAGTTGTTAAGGATGAGCTACAGAGTAAGACCCGGCAACGTATCCAAATTCAGCAGCAAGACTTGGAACCGTATTAGAACTTTTTCCAGATTGTGACTTGCAGCGTATTTCAGAAGCCAGCAGAAAACCAACCACTTGAACTGTTACAGAAAGGCTGAATGAACCCTTTTCAGAGCAGTGAAAATGTTTTTCCCCACAGCTGTGAAAAAAATTAAAAATCATTAACGCCAGCAGAAAGGTCTGGGTGATGAAGGGGGAAGTCTACTTCCTGACTGCTCCATGGTGTGGTATGTTCCCCAACGAAGAATCTGTGGTGCACCAGAGACAAAAACCTCACTGGGATGAGGCAAGAGGTGCAGTGCTAATGCAAGGCTGTGATACCAGACTGCCTATGTCAAAGACACATCCACACGACCCGCTGGTGAGGGGTGAGCAAGGAAAATGCAAGCAGAGGCTGCCCTCCATCCTGTCTCCGCGGTGGAGCTATAGAGAAGGAGGCACAGATGAAGACTAAACAAAGACTCATTTCAGGAACATAATTATTTGATCTCTGCTGCAGCCAAGCAATTACTAGAAGTCGCGATCACTAAAACTGAATTCCACTACTTAAGCTAGAAAAACATTCAGCTTCTAAATTACTAAATAAAGAGAATGAGAAGTGAACACAACTATGCGCCTCAGCATACATCTGTAACAGTCTCATGGTAACCACTTGTTTGTAATTTTTATGTTATGTCTAACATAAAATATCTACAGTAATAATCTGTGGAAAAAAGAAACAGCTAGACCCTTATACTTGGTGCTGTTGTTTGGACCAGTGAAGAAATAAAATAACAAACCCACCTTCCTTTCCAATAAAACAGTCCTTCTTCATACAGCTTTGCTAGAGGCTGTATTAAAATAATGGGTATCTTGAGTTTTGTATGCCAGAGAGATTCTGTCTCCCTTTTATGACTGGGGCCTGAAAAATAATTTTTATAGTCTGCATTGCAAGGTACAAAAACTCTAAATCACTGATAAGAATGCAAAGGATGAGAAGGGCCACCAGCAAAGCAGAAACAGCAAGACGACAGAAACTGAAAAAAGATGTTGCTATCCTCAGTGGCAGGCATACCTGAGGAAATTTCTGTCACTACCCCAGCTATACAACAGTAATAAAAATGGCAAGCAGTTTCATTTCCTTCCTTCTCCCCTCCCTCCCTCCCTCTCCATCCCCCTTCCTCCTTTTTCTCTTTCATCTATTTCTCCCTCTCCATTTTTTGATGCTTTTTTTTAGGTACAGACTTTACATGGGAGATACTAGTAGTCTTTTTCTATCAGAGGAGAGAGTACCACTTTCTCAACCAGGAAATTTTTTTGGACACCGTTTACAATCAAGCCTGGCTAATGGTTCTAGTCCCTGACTGACCTCTGCTACTTCTGGCATGCTCAAAGCAAAGAAAGCCAGTCCTTGAGGGAAGGCCGTACTGAAAAGCTCCTAGAAGGCCAGAAGGATTTCATTTTTGTTGCAGCTACACTTCGCTATTGGCAACAGCATCCAAAAAGTCTCACTGAATCATGAGGCAATAAATTGAGGCATAAATTGATCAAATCTACACATTTCAATTTGTATGAAGAGTAATTCTTGACAAAATTCACAATTGCACTGTGAAAAACATTTCCAGTTTTGTTTCTTTAGCACATTCATAAGCTTATCACCTTGCTCTCCCTTCAGCTTCAGGGACATCATGTCAAACATAAGCACCGACTGCTTCTTCTCCAGACCAACATGTTGTATGCACGGCTTTACCCCAGAAGTCCTTTATGTGCCATCCTCCGATCCCATCTGATTTCAGGACCTTCCTGCCACACTCTTCGGCCAATGTCTCCTCAATACCACCACTTGCCTTCTCCCCATCTGCCGGGTTGGACACATGCCCTCCACCCAGCTCTTCCCTGCCGTTTCACAGCCCTCTCCTCCTCCTTGCCCTTGCCTGTGGCTTCCCACGCTCTTCTCCCCCATGCTTGTTTCTTTTCTTTCCCTCCAGAGAACTGCTCGCGTATCAGTCTTTTCTGATTCATCAGAAGCGAAGCAGAAGTGACACAACCAGCTGAAGAAGCCACAGGCAAAGCGTGTGGTTGTGTCCTGCCTTCCTGCGGCAGCTTGTCCATCACGCCTGCCTGCGCTGGGGCTCTCCAGCATGGCCAAAGCACAACCAGCCCAGCAGAACGTGGAGACACATGAGGAAACTTGCTGGAGGAATGTAAAACTTCTGGGGCAAGTCTAGAGAAGAACAGTTGGGTGCCTTATGATACACGCTGGTTTCTGGTTTTAGAATGGCTTTTTAGGCACTTTTCAAACGCAGTCAAAACTACAGATAAAATGAAAAATTAATTCCTGCATGTGGAAGAAAAGGCATGAGGTGGCATAAGGATCTCCAGCTGCTCTTTTAAGGACTGCTGAAGCAGGTGGTAAAAGTAGTTCTTTTAAGATTACGATTTTCTCATATAAGCAAACACAACAACAGAGGTGGGTCAAGGCATTAAACCTACAGCCTCCTTTCAAGGTCTGGCCCCATTTTCAGCCGATATTTACATGTACTGTCAACCTCACTTTGCCCACTTAGGGAGGTCCAGGCCCTCCCACGGGGCCATTTACCATCTCTCAGCTGGTGGAATTCAGGACCACCGCACAACAGAACATGTTGTTTTACATACACGATCAACCAAATCCAGGCAGCCTTTATCATCTGTTATTTTTACTCAGTGCTCTCTCAGGCAAACATCAATGTCAGTTCCTGAATGTCAAGAGAGTTTGCCTGAGGAGAAAATGGGTAAGGATCTCATTTCCACTGATTTCAGTATCACAGTTTTTCATACCCTGTAACTTCCTCAGTGGCCTTCTGCCGACCCATGTAATATTGCATCTATCCAGCTGTTTGAACCACTGTTTAAGTGTTGTACTCTACTGGTACCACAACTGGTAACAATAGGTGTGGCAATTTTGGAACTACTTCTTAAATTTTAATTATTTGTTAGCCTTGAGGAACCGTATTAGCTCCTATATCATCAGAGAGGAATTACATTCTTCTAATCAGAAGGGGCATAACATAAAACACTGCCATTGCCTCTTTCTGGCATGGAAACAGTATTTCGGTGAGATTGCAGGTGCAAATCTTCTCAGCATTTCAACAACCAAAGTCCTTTCCTTTTGTTGAAAAACTGTAATATCAAGAAACATCACTGAGCTTCTAAGCCATTTGTGCATGTATTTCTAATTATTTTCTTTCAGTCTGTTACCCAAAATTAGAAATTACATTAGTGTAAGTATACAAGTTTTCTCTGTCATGGTTTATCTTTTAATCTTTCTGCTGGATCAAGGAATGAAGTCCTAAGAATTTACTTATATATGGTAAATATTATAGCTCACTCACATGTATTTAGTTTCAGATAAAGCCAATAACTACCCTTAAAGTAAGTAGAGTCCAAATAAAAGTCATTCTTTCAATAAAACATAAAAGGTATTGCTTTCCTCGGTAGTCTGTCTCCATAAGGTGTTCCATGTGTTTACGAGCTGTAAAATTTGACTGAGGTTAAATGGGTGAAGGAATAGAGTCAGTGACTAAGTGAGGATACAGCAGGTAACAGAACCAGGAAATCAGGTATAAGCCAACGCAGGATTAACTATGCAGACCCAGTCCTCTGATCTACTCTGTTTGGCACCTGGCCTAGAGGAATGCTCAGTGCATGTATGCTCACTACCTGCGTCCACTTTCAGCTGTGTACATGCACTGTCTATCCCTTCAGTTCTGCCACGTTTCTGAAAACATACCGCAGACATCAACTTTTTTGGCACATGCATGTCCAAGTCACTGGCTCAGAAGAAATACACCATTTTTGGGGTATCTGGCAACTCAGACTGCAGTACTTACTTTTTTAAGCCCAGTGACTGAAAGCAAGTTTCTGCAATTTTGTTTACTGCTCTAAAGAAATTCACACCGCATATTGACAGCACATAAGATGACATATGATGAGGAAAGAGCTTAATAAGGCAGGCAAATATCAAAGAGCAATTCAATACAACTTGAGAAAAACATTTTAAAATTTTGCTTTGAAAAGTTTAAATATATGTATTTTTAAATCTGTGAACGTGCTTCTTTAAAAGCAAGCCACTGGATAACTCCTCACTGCAGTGAAAAGAATGGCCTAACTTGTATTGATGTCAAAATATCAATATCATTGCATATATCAAAAAGCTAAGCTACATCAAATGATAAAATTAAATAGTAATATGTTTTGCAGGGTTGGCAGAGTATGTTCACAGCACGAGAAGGATAAAGACACAGTATTAATTAAGTATCTTTCAGAGACAAGAACAAATGTGTGCACATTTTGTCAGCTTTTCCTTGTTATGTCCATTATCTAGCATTTTAAATGATATATATTTGGCCCCTCTGAGGAAAAAAACTAACTTGAACTTTATTTCAAGAACAACCCAAGAGAACTAATGAAGCTTTCTTAACTTCACCAAAAGGAAGACAATATAGAAGACATCCTTACTTCTATTTTTGTGATTTTATACTATGTGAAAAGGAATTAAAGGGTAAAAAGGGGCTCTAGAAACAGCTGGAGAAAAGATTCCTCTAGCACAAGCTCCATAAGGACAGCTGTCTGTCTATCCTTAACCATAGTGTATAACAAAGCAGAGGTGTATCTCACAGCATTACTGGAATTTCACACCACACTCAGTCCAGTAGGTAGACTGTGTAAGTCACTAATTTAGGGAACACAAATCACTGCACAAGTCTTTTCAGCCTGTGGTGCAGAAAAGATGCAAGAGGACCTTAGGAGAGGCTACCGCCTCCATTGCTCCTCTGTTCTCTGGGACACAAGTTGAACCATCCAGAAGCTCAGTGTAGAAACTTGCCCACAGCTCCAATACCTGTGAACTATGTATATCTTCATATTTAATATATAGTTATCTTTTTCATATTGCCATCCCATCTTCCACCCAAAGACCTAGTCAGGTATCCTCTTCCTAGTAATCTGGAAGGACTGGAGTGCTGTGATTGGAGCTTTGGCTACACCTTTCATTTTCATCTAGATACACTATTGATTTTCTTAGAAGTTTGCATCTGGGAGGAATGAGAAACCAAAATGAAGTTAACAGTGGGGTGGACTTTTAAAAAAATTTACTTCTATGACTATTCTCTGCCCTTAATCTTGAGAACTGCAATGAACTAGAAGTCTATGGAGGCAAACTTGACAAATTTTTAATCAATTTTTTCCTTTCAAAGTATAATTTATTATCGTTTCTAAAATTATCTTCCACAGACTACTGCAACAACAAACGCAAGTCCATGCTGATCAGAATATCATCTCACTGGATGATCTAATCTCACTGAGAGAAAGGGAGGCTTATAAAAAAACATTTAAAGACTAAACAGTACAACTAGTGCCAAGTTTCACTTGACTCACATTATATGGAAGATGAGGCCCAAATAGCCAATGTTCTTGTCTGCCAGAGGCCCCTGTTCTCAAGTACAAACACATTTTCTATTTGCCAGTCATACTTCCAGTAATCACCGAGTTCTACTAAAGAAGGCATTTAATAACTCATATGACACCATATACTATATTTAATTTTATCTTTAAAATGCATTAAGAAACATTTTGTAAAAACCAAATTCTTTATAAACAAAATGTAATCAGTACGGGTGTGTGTACCCAGATGTCTATGTGTGAGAGAGATTTTGGAAACTAAAGGATCTAATTCATCTTTTCTGAAAGGTCCTAGATTTTACAAGGTCAGACCAGGAACTTTCAAATAAAGAAAAAAATATGAACGCACAGAAGGAACACGCATCTGTTATGCTGCAGTTCATACTGCAATCCAAAAGCAACACAAGGGAAGGCATGCAAACAACATAATTTTGGTGGTTCTGGTGGGTTTTTAGATAACCAGGACACTTTTGGTTAACAGTAAACTAGAAAAAAAGAGCTATGAAAACTCAGCATATTCTAGCTCTATCCCCCCCCGCCCCGAGTTGCATTGCTCTGAAGAGGCTGCTCAAAAAAAGACAGAAACTTCTGACATTTCTGAGCCTCCTTCTGGAGGGACACAGTCCAGTCAGTCTTCCTTGTTCCAGTTCACCAGTGTTTTAAGACAGGACAGGGATGTACCAGATGCCAGAAAATCCCTTTCCATGGGTTATCTTAAAGAAAGCAGAGCCATGGGACACGGGCAAGAGGAAACGGTCTCGGGTGGCAGCCCGTGGTTTGGGAAGGAGTCCAGGCTGCTGAGTGCCTGCAGTGCCCCAGCACGGGGACCGCGGCGCGGGCAGGGCACAGCTTCGCTCGATCTCGTCTAGAAGGAATCCTGGAAAACTTAATCCTAGGATCTGCTGGGATTTGCAGACCTCCATAGAAAGGCATATTTGGAGGGAGTGCAAGGCAGAAGCAGCCTCCTTTCTGATAACTTAGGGAAGTCTGAAAGAAACTAGAGATGATGCCTGTCTCTCCTGTAAGCAGGAAAAAAACTTCTTTCTTTGACTTTCAATGTCAAAGCTGAGGCGGCAGCCAGTAACTTAACCACAACAACACCTGGGATAGTTTTAAACACTGTTAGCAGGCATTTTTATTTTTTAAACTTACTAAAAGTGTTTTTAGTTGCTTGTTTGTTTCGACTTTGCTACTAGAGCTCTGGGGAGAAACATCTCTTCAGAGAGAAGCAGTATTGTTTGTTTGTAAAATAACCTGATAGGCAAAGCCCAGGGGGAAGATCAGCCTGTAACATGCAGGAAAAGCAAACGAGGGGTACTGGAGCCAAAGGTTAATGCAGAGTCAATGAGGAAATTAATTAGGTTAATGAATGCCCTCAGCTACCCACCTACCCCATCATTCAAATATAACGGCATAGCTGCACCCCAGGCCTGGGTACATCCTCAAGAGGGATGGTGAGAACCAGGTAACCACAAACCAGTGTGACACGCAACACATGGGAACATCGCGCAAGACCCAAGCGTGTAACCCCGGACAAGTGTAGCTATGCGCATTCGCCTGCTAGGCTGCGACACGAATACCTTGCAGATTGACTGCCTTCAGGCTGGGACAGCCCCTGCCGATTGCTGTTTGACCTCCTACAGTCACAGACCACAGAATTTTACTCTGCAATTGAAGGAGAGCGTTCTTTTCAAACATGTATGTGTCTCTGAGCCCAATGTGGTAAGGTTGAACTACAGACCATCATGCAGGTGGAAGACTTTCCCATTTCCCAACCTGTCTTTATTAGCTACATTTTCTCATGCTAGCTCCTGAAGAGCTTACAAGCAGCTAAATTAACTTCCCAGTGCGGCTTAAATTCAAGCAACATTTCAGACTCCTTCATTTCTGAAGTGACTCCCCAATCTTCTTTTCCCCAATTTGGGATTTAACAAACAAACTCCATCCAAAATTCCAAGTCACACCAGTAAGCAATTTACTGTAACTGGCTTATTTAACATCAACCCTTCTGTACTTCCCCATTACCTTCAGGAACTACCTTGAAACTGTAAGGTGTTGTAAAAAGTGTTTATGTAAATTAAAAAAGCAATAAAAAGGCTGCCAAGAAATTCAATAGCATGAAATAAATACTCAAGGTATTCCACATAACCTCAAAGCTGAGGCTGAAAAAGCATCACAGTTAAAATAGTCACAAAGTTGCATGTAGGGGTTAGAAAATTTCTTTTAGAATTAATTTCTGACAGAAAACATAGTTTGGGTATAATTGAAATTTTGTCATTTTTGATTTGACAAAATTTTTCCATGCTCATAAACAATCTAAAGGTCCATCAAGCTATTCAGCATGGCTGCACTGGGAACATTCTACCCTCTCCCAGAATCTCTCCAGAACAATGTAGCCTTGGGGGAATTTTAGTTTTCAAGAATCTGATGGACCAGTTCTTTACTGTGGACTGAGCTTTTGGCTAGACCACACCTCATAATGCTGTTTTTCCTCCTCTCAGACTGACCAGTTAGGAGAAACACGAAGTGCAACTGTGAAATACCATAGGAAGATGCAGTTCAGGTTTGAACTAACTCAGACTGAATTATTTTGTGACTTCCAGGTTTAAAATGTTTGATATACACATAAAAATAAGATATATTAGTACCAAATAATAATAAAAAAACCCCAACAAAAATCCAGCATGAAACATTACAGGTTTTTTTCCTCCATTAATGATATAGAGAGGAAATACAATCTAGGGATATATGAAAAAATGGTGAATAACAGCTATGCAGACTTCTGCATGTATATAGTATATCTTCTATATAGTAGTGGTGTGTTTGAGTCTGTCAGATGTGAGACCTTGGAAAGCTCTACCTGTGCTGCATTTATGAGCATATACAGTATATCTTTGGTAAGCTCCATCATTTATCCAAAAAAGAGAGAGGCTGCACAGGAAAAAAAAGAGGAATAATTAATGCAAACTTCCAGCCAGGTAAACTAAGCTGCAGAATTTGCTGCCCTTCTGGGGAAAACTTTTTTTAAATGCAAGAAGAATAAGGGATTGCAAGAAGAATGAGGGCTTTAGAACGAGTCCAAAGCCAGGGAACCATACCCAGAAATAAAGTGGCATTAAGAAGTGACAAGCTCACATCTGTCTCTAATAGCACCCTAAATGGTTGAAGTGTTACAGCTAGTCAGCTAGGTCAACCACATATAAATGGTTTGTCGTATACAGCATATTTTCTCTGTTGGGCTTTCCTCCTAGAATAGACAGCACTGTGCTCCATGAAAGGTAGGTGGTGGCCGTCTCACCTTCTGTGTGTGTGGATTTGCCAGGGATGATCAAAACGACTGTGAAGGGATGCTGGACCTGTGGATCTGTGTCGATCACAGCACACTGACAGCTCAGGTGCCCCACTGTTAAAAGAGGGTATTAGAACAAGGGCAAGAACAGCCACTAGTGGTAACGGGAGATTGCAGAGCATCTTCTGAGATGAGACTCTCAGGGGTCTTAACCTGATCAGTTTATCCAAAATGAGACACTCACAAGATCTCTCCCCATATGGAAAACAGTGATACAAAACAAGGACTAAAGGGCTCTTCAATGTAGCAGTGGAAAGCATAACAAGCTGAAGTCAGACAAGTTAGAAATTTGGAAAAGAATTAGCAGTGACAATGAATAATGACAGGAGCAAGCTGCTAAGGAAAACAGAAGATTGTTTATCTCTTCAGATCATGACCAAATGCCTTTCTGGAAGATAAACTTCAGCGAAACAAAAATTACTGGGCTCACTACAGGTGCAAGGGAAATGTTATGGCCTGTGTTAAACAGGAGGTCAGACAAAATGATCTAATATTCTTTTCAGACCTTAAATGCCATGAATGTCTGGGTTTGTCTGTGTGGTATTTGTAGGTAGGTGAGAACTCACTCTGTTTCTGAGTCTGTATGAATTCATGCCAACAGTGAACCAGGAGCCGTGTAGCTGTGGTTAGCACGGTGCACAATCCAATCTAATAAAATTGCTTCTGGCTTGAAGCTGGCTGATGCCTGGTCAGCTCACAACACAGAATAAAGTTGCATCTGTCTGCAAAATACCATACAGACACACCTACCAGCAAGCCAGCCACCCTCGTGCACTTCTGCAGATAAGGAGACAGGAGGCATGTCTGTGCCATGTCCTGGAACATGGTGCAGGGATTTCTGAGATAGCATCCACGGTGCTCGCACCAGAGCCAGTGGCAATACAGCCACCTCAGCTCCGACGAAAAAGCCTGGCTAAGGGACAAGGTCTGTCCCCGGGGATGCAGTGCTGGCTAACCTGGCCACACTGCCTTCAGGACTAAGTCAGCATGTTGGCACAAGAGCTGTACCACATGGTGCCAGGACACAACTGGCCACAGTGACTACACCTACCGTAGGGTAGATGGGCATAAGGTCCTCTTGCTGTATGTGGTACTCTGAAGCAAACTGTATCATGGATTCTCTTATTCTGAGAAAGAATGAGGGCTCTAGATGTGCTTAATGGTCATGGCTGGAGCTTAAATGCTCCAAAAGGACAACCTGCCTTCCCTTCCGTCAAACTCTCGGCGCTTGCTCGGTGACCTGTCTCTTTTTCTCAGCATGAACCAAAGCAAAGCAATTCCAACTGCAAAAGCAGTGATGTGGTCATACTGTCTTCTGTGCTCGGCATCTAAAGACTATAATAAAGAGGATAATGTACCTCTAGATACATTTAGAGTATGTCTAAAGAGGACAATGAACAAGGTGGTAAGAATGTGCATTGGCCATGCAAAGAAGGGCAAATAAAGTGCATAGTGCTACTATAATTTTTTGCCTTTACAGAAAGTAGAGTGCAACACACTGAACACCTTAGCTTCTCAGCACAGAGCTCTACACCAACAAGAATTCACAGCTTGAGCAAAGAAGACAGAATGTGGTCCTGAGGGAAGAATGTTTTCCAAAAGGGCTTATGCCACAGGGCTGAATAAATGCAGTGAAGAAGTTCTGAAGTGAAAGTGCAGATCAAAAGTGAAATTCAGACGTTTAGTCCACTTGCGACAACCTGACCCAAAATTGTAGGTGCTGGGAAGGAATGAATATGGGAGAAAGGATTAACCACTTCTCCAGAAACATAAATACAGAAGAACACTTTTGAAAGTATCTTGAGAATTGTAAGCAGCAGCAGCAAAGAAGTTTATATTATACAGAGAACTCAATAAAAATAAGATAGACAAAGGTAAAAATAAATATCAGCTAACCTTTCAAGCAAAAACTCCTTTGTAGCAGGCTGTACTTACTGAGACATAGTCTCTTCTGGGAACAGCTAACTCCCCCTTTTTTAAGGCATCAGATCCTCAATTTATGTCATTAGTTGATGATTTTAGCTTTTATTCAATAAAAAAATGGTTTTCCAATCCTTCATGATGTGAAGGGGAGCTTAAAACTGAGGCCCTAAGGATTAAACTACCAAGGCAAAATTTCAAAACTAGCATATTGTGAGTCTCTGCCCTTTTTAGTCCTGCCCATTCACATGTTAATGCTTGCAGGCCTAACCTCAAGACCACTGACACCTGGTGAAGAGCCCAAAAATACTGGCACCAGCGTAGGATGCTCAGTGTTTACCTACACATTTCACTGAGATTACATAAATAAATATTCAATAAGAAGGACTGGTGCATAAGCAGTACTAGCACATACAACGTATTCCACAGGATAGCTCCTGAAAACATCCTGTGTCATTAGTTTCTGTGGGTGGACAGTTCCTTGAAAGAATAATGCCCAGCTGAATGGGCACAGTAGTTGCAAAGAGGCACTGGGGGTGAGATTTAAACAGTATTGCAAGCTACTTCATATAAACTATAAAACATGGTAAACATTTCATAAAGGCATATTAATTGCAAAACAGAAATATTTTGCATGATAACAATGTCCTTAAAGTTAAGTTTTTCAGTAATCACAGGACCTTAAAAGTTGGACTCTCCTTCCCTCTCTATTGTGCACCAGTATGATTCTCACAAACACATCACTTCAGTTGCTGTGCTAGGAACAAAAACAGGATGGATATTAGACATTGGAAACTCTCCATTTGCCTTTACCACAAGCGTTTTTTTTTTTCCCATGGATCATAAGAAGGGCAGACGGGCATTCCCTTGAGGCAAAAAGATGTTTTCAGAACATCGTGCAACAGGAATACTCCCTGACAACATGTCTATAATAATATGTTCTAAGTACAACTTTCCGTACTGCACCTTAGGCTATTTGGTGGTGGACATATTTTTATGCCCATTCATTTTCCCTGAACTTGTGTAGGGACCAGTGCAACTAAACATCAGCCTTTTAAAAGCAGTGTATCTCATTTAGCCACACCGATGCTCCTAACAAGTCAACAGGTCCATAGAATTTTCTGAAGAAGGATCTGTGTATCATCATTATCCAGTTTCTCGATCAGCAAGGTGGAAAAGGTTATGATGAAAGAAATGCACTTAGTCACAGCGTATCCGGCAAACGGAAAGATTCCAACCCACTCCTTGTCCCAGCATCTAGTTTCCTTACAGAGCCTCTCTGCGGCCAGAGTTTGATAAAGACATGAAAAGTGAGAGAGTGCCAAATACCATCCAAGGCTTCCTTGTAGACAGACTTGCAAAAGAAAGGAAAGAAGACTCTGGGTTCATTTCAGTCTCGCAAGGCTTCACTCAACACACAGCTAATGTAAATGCCACCCCAGGTGGCATTTCCCCAAGCGCTACCAAGAGCTAAACATCGATCACTGGCTCGAGGGTGTGTGCTAGACAGCTCAGCTTTGTTCTCCTCGGGTAGCTCACCAGCTCCTTCCCTGCACATCTAGTAGAGCATCAGGTTTAGTAAATGCCCTGCCATGAACATAGCAAGAGAAAGAATATTGTTGACTCTCTCATGCTCTCTGAGCAGCTGTCTTCTCTTTGCGCCTCTAAATCCCAGCTGCAGTAGCCCTCCTCACTGAGAAAAATATAATTTTTCTGTGCTGCTGATGGTCCTTTCCATTTCACATCTGGAGGTTGTTAACTGCTTCCCATGTGGTCCGAGTTTTAGCAGCAAAAACACTCCAGCAAATTCTAGTAAAACTGATTTATTTGTATTAACTGAACACTGGATACCAAAATAATACTGTATGGGGGAACTTTATTCTCCCTTCCTCTTCACATTGACATTTCACCTTGACCTGTCCTCTGAAATAAATACTAGGGGAACCTCATGTTTTATTAGTTGGAAGTTCATAACTGAAAAGGTCAAAAGCTGAAAATAATTTAAGCATGACATGTCCTCTGTTTAGGAGAGCTTAAGTACTTATGAGTAGCGGAAGTCCCAGCTAGAACTCAAAATTGATGCTGTGAGGCTGCGACTTCCCCTTGGACACCAACAGCTTACAGCAATCTCTGGTTTTGCAAAGTCATAATTTGCTGCTGTGGAAAGAATTATATTAACAGAAACTGAATGCATTGCTTCAAATCTTTGAGGGAGAAAACACTGCAGGAGAGAAAAAGAGACATATATGTACATGTATTTTTTGCAGTGCATAAAAGAAGAAACCAGATAAACAAAGCATGGGGGAGCACTGAGTGGAGTTGGGAAAATGGTTTTAAGTTGCTAACATGGAGGAAAAATTACCCAAGTCTTGGATAGTAAAATTTACCACCTTTCCAGAAGGCAGCCAGTTATGAATTTATCAAAGCCTTATTTGGTGCAAAAACACTTCTGCAGAAATACTTTGTTTAACATTCAAGCTACTCTTAGGTGAAAGCAAGAAGGACAAGTTAAATGCTCTTCAAAAGTAAACTAACGCAAGTAACCAAAGAAACCAAGATATTATACAGATATTTATTAAAAAGTCATCACTAGCAGGGAAAAGAATCAATTTAATAGTTGCAGAATGCTTTCCACTCTATTCAAGCAGGTATCGCCCTCCCCGAGATCACCAATGTGCCTAAACCGTGTGGCAGAGAAAGAATCTTTAGAACTGAGAATGTGAAAGAGAGTATGGGTTTTATGAGTCAAATACTTGTTCCATTACCGTACTTTCTCAGTTTAATTTAGTTTTGAGCCCATCGCTGTAAATTTACCAGCTACCAGAACGTTTTGCTGCCCACAGTGCTACGTCGTCGTGTTGCGCGAAGTGGCAGAAGACATAACGCACCCCAAGGCTGCAGCCTGAGCCTTGCTGCTGCCGCCGTGTCAGACTCTGCCAGTGAGTAGATCTCCTTGGGGGATTTATGTCGTGGATAAAGGTGGTGTAGTGCAGGACGCAGAAAGGCCACGCTTGGCGGCCATCTAATTTATGGATGGGTGTACGTAGGCATGAAGTGTTAAGGGAATGCTGCAGACCACACGAAGCTCCAGCCGTGCTGTGGCAGAGCAAACTTGAACGATACCTCTGCCCCAAGCAAGCACGGCCTCTTGGGGAAAGGGTTTATTGCCCAGCATTCATCATCAGGTACTCAGGAAAATGGAAGAGAGCAGGGTTTATTTCTGCTACAAATCATGCACGGCACCAAAACGCTCCATTGCAGGCAGAAGAAAACCAAAGGTTTGCCTGTGATCTCTGACAAAGAGGGACCTTTTTTTTCCTAAACTGAAAGAAGTTGTAGCTTTGAGATAACGGAACAGATCTGAAGAGTTTAGTATATCGCTCTCAGTTAAGGAAAGGAGGAGAAGACTTGAAAATCATAAGATGATGGAGTCCTGCACTGTAAGAAACTATTTTTGAAGATTTTGAAAACATCGCAACCGAGCCGTCCAGCTTGTAGGCCAATGCAGGAAAGCTGATGCAAGAGCTCTGGCAGGGAGAGACTGCCTGCCAAATTCCTACTAATTGGTAATAAGGACAGCTGAAGAAACTGGCCTCTGAAAGGAAAAAATAAAGCCCGAAACCTCAGACCAACTTCTGCAGGAACACAACTACTTCTGACGAGAGTAGTAGATCCGCGTGCATGGATAGATATAGGCTAATGCCTATAAATAGTTCCAAGCTGGCAGCGCGACGGCCGTAACAGAAGCCAGACTGTGGTAACAGCCGGCTTCGCTATAGAAATTTTCATCTTAATGCCATATTCCTTCTTGCTGTGGGAGACGCATTGAAAACAGGTCTGGATAGTATATTAAAACTCTATCATGCTTTCAGCAAGGTTTCATAAGGTTACACCAGTAATTTTTAGATTTCATTTTAGAAATTCAGTTCAATCTTTATGTAATACCTATAAAATCCCTAGTTTTCACTGTTCACAGGAAAATGCCAAGGAACACGATCTTTAAATACAGGCTTTATATTTAGTCCAGCAAGTTTTCTGTACAACAGTAGTAACAGTAGTAAGGAACCTTATACTGAGAGAGTTCAGATAAACTAGCCAGATTGGAGAAGCAAATATCCTTTATTCCTTTCTTGCTGTTGTTAATTTAAAATGAGATATGTCATTTTATTCCTTCAGAATGAATGTCACAC
This sequence comes from Phaethon lepturus, assembly GCF_000687285.1. Classification (NCBI taxonomy): domain Eukaryota; kingdom Metazoa; phylum Chordata; class Aves; order Phaethontiformes; family Phaethontidae; genus Phaethon; species Phaethon lepturus. The sequence continues at coordinate 110,001 of NW_010562858.1, forward strand.
CTCTCAATTAAAAACAGAATACATAAGCCTGATTAAACTGTCTTTAATACTCTTGTAAAGCTTAATTCCTTTGTTTGCAAAGTGATCTGAGATACATGGAAAGATTAAGTACTATTTTCCTTCTTTAGCAAAGGTTAGAATATGATTGGGGATTCTGCTGCAGTAACGCTAAAGAGACTGGTTTTCCTGAACGTAACGAAAACATTAGATTCTCAAGTACATTGGGTGCACTGAGTTATACAGACAAAAGTAAGGAGAGAGAGGAGTAAAATCATAGCACTCTCCTACCCTTCTGAGTCTGTGGGGTTGCTGGGGCTCACATTTCCTGCAAGAGTAAATGAGAATAATTTGCTATTCTAACACGTACTGACAGGAACTGCCTGGTCTATGTCACCTGTGAGGGGACCAAGCAGGGACTAGTTCTATTTAAATGTTGTGCAGTTAAAACACTCTCAGAGACTTTTTAATGCCAAGGAATTTTACGTACTCCTATTTATATTTTGAAATTGCAGTCAAAGAGTGTTCAGACTCGCCTTTCTCTGCCTAACAATGTATAGGTGGGATCTTCCATGTACAATCCAGTTTGATATAATTTGCTTTCAGGTTCACTGCAGAATGTTCTTCCTTACACTGTAAAACTTATCAAGAGGCTGTACAGTATTATATTACATGGCAATGGTATTTCCAGACAAAAAAAAAAAAAAAACAAACACATGAATAAGGCAATGAAACTACGTAGGTAACCATGGCTACTGTTGTGAACTAAATAACATTTTTATACAGCTGTGAATATTTGTATTATTGCCAGTTAAGCTGTAGAGTTCAGATCTGAGACAGGGCTGGTAAACACTTAATTCTTGCCTGAAGAAAGGTACTTCCCAAAGTGGATGTAGGCCTCTACATCATACCACTGCGCATTCTGGTGTAATTTTTTGTCTAGTAAACAAACATCTCCTTACTACCTCAGTCAAAATAACCGAAGTACAACTCTTCATGGCCACTACTTATACTTTACTGTCAGTGACACACTTTTGCACAAGCTATTTTCCGTCTTAAGGATTTCCTTATTTCCTCTTGCCATACACCTGCTATTGCAACTCTGTAAAGGCTTTTGAACCAGCTTTGGCTCCATAAAAGAGACTTTTGAAAGATCTTAAAAAAATTTGCAAGCAAAACTCTCAGCTTTCCTTGATTTTCACTAATGGTAACACCCCCCTCTTTGGTCCCAACAACATTCCTGGACAGCAAAAGAAAAAACAATTCCAAATGACAGGACAGATGAGAGGGACCTTTCCTCCTTTGACATCTTTTAAATTTCCACGTTCATCCTTCTTAAATCATCCTCCTGTTTACATGTCAGAGTCCCTCTTCTCAAATCAATCATCATCAGAGGAGGAATGGAAACCTAAGGGATTTTTCTGCTTGCGGAGAAAAGGTACGCCCAAAATCAAATTATTTGGAGTAAGTTAACAGCAGTTGCTATACTAAAAGAAAACATAAACACGAAAGCAGTAAGTGAGATGAACCTGTGCTTCCAGTAATATAAACAAAACAAAAATAATGAAACGCCTATTGTAACTAAGTGAAGCAGGACTTAGAGCAACATCTTTCTATTCAAAAATTGAGTCACTTCTTCCTTCCAATAGAACATGAGTTTGAAACCCAAGTGAGTGCTCATTCATTTACTATGATTTTGTCTTTGCCTGGTTTGGAGAGAGAGTATTGTTTCTTAATAAAAGCACTGGCTAATGAAGCAAACACAGATTCACTCCGCACTTCAATCTTTAACAAACTGCCTGTAGCCTCAGGCAAACCACAAATTCCATGTTTTAGTTTCTCCTCTGTAACATGGGGAAAATAGCAACTCTTTTCTGCCAGTCTTTACCTGTCCTGTTCATTTAGGCTAAATGAAATTTGAGGACTAAACGTTTCTTATCTGTATCAACAATGCTTAGCTTAAATAAAATTATAGGAGATGTTCTTTAAAATGGTACTAGGTACCAATATTGTTATTAATACACGAATAACCAGCCTACTATATTACTATCCTACCAAACAGATGCCATGGAGAGTAAAACTATGGGAGGCACAGTAGCATAGTGCTCAGGCAAACAACTGTGAGATCTAAAGACCCACAAACTCCAGGGACATTAGAGGCAATGAGGTAGAAAGCAGGGCATTCCTTTGACTTCTGCACACACTAAAACGTTGGAAAAAGAAAATTGGTCTGCAAACAGTGATCCTACACAGTGGTCACAGGAAGACAAATGAAGCTGAATTTCTGCATGTTGGTCTAGGATAAATGAAGGGTCACATTTTCAATATACACTGGGTACTTTAAACTTCCCTTTCAAGCTTTTTCTCAGTGATGTACAATACACACAATTATCACCTCCATGTTCTATGGCTCTCTCAAGCTGACTACTATTATCACCTCTTTATTTTAGTATTTGGTTTCCTCTACTTTGCTCCCTGTCTTCCTCCTAACAACCTCTAAGGGTATAACTTGTTCTCTTAGCTTCTGACACATGCATTTCTTTCTCCTTCAAATTGCATTTATTTATTGTCTTTCATTCCTCTGCTCCAGAAGCAAAGACCAAAATGCCATTCACCTTAGCCCCTGATCTAAGAATATATATATTCACTTCCCAAAATGATTTGCAGCTATATGCATTTTTAAACAACTTGCAGCCAACAGAAATCTGTTTGTTAATGGAAACATCAGTTAATCTCTGCATTAGTAAAAAGATATACTTAATGGATGTTTGCTTTATAGAAAATTATATAATTTCCCTTTTCTTCATTTAAAAAAGCACCTTAAAATACAAAGTTCAGTAGACTGACATACATATTTCATCTTTCCCATAAATAGTTCATAAAAAATTCCTACATTACATACTGTATTTGCAAAAGAAGCCACAAAAATGTGTATGCCAGTGACTCAGCAAGTTGGAACTCTGCATATAGGGTTTATAGAAAGCCGGTAAAGCTCAAAATAACAGAATAAAAAGCTGAAAGCCCCACGACGCAAATCAAATTGCTTCCTGTGGGAAACAAACTTAAGGATGTGATTTGAGTATTACAGTCATTTTTTGATAAAGAAGAATTTCCTTTCTAGGTATATTTGAACTTTCTATAGCATGCACCATGTCAGCCTATGTTCTGAGATACCAGTAGCAGTAAATTTGGTATATGTTGTTGTTATTTGAAGCGGAGGTTACTTCTGTTCTGCAGAAGAGTGGACAACAGCACCAGCTCTAACTCCCAGTTGCATGTGCATCCCTGAACCTCAAAGCGATTTGCCAAAGGGAGTTTGGCCCATCATTGCAACTGCACGAAGGGGATGCTGAGGCACGTGTAAGGAACTACCTCCGAGCACGCGGCAAGCCCACAGCACAGCGAAGAGCAGAGTGCAGGCGCAGGCAGCCTGGTTTGGCCCTGTGGCTGCCCTGCCTGGGACGCTGCCGAACCAGAATCAGGCACAGTGCTATAAACCCAGCAACAGCCAACACTGTTTTCTTAACTGCCATTACAAAGCCCAACAAAATGCAGACATTAGCTAATTAAGACTTACAAAAACTGCTTTTGATCAAACACTACATAATTTCTCTTAGTTTATTCAGTAAAACAGCGGCAGAACTAGAGATAAAACAGAAATTTGAAAACAGAGTTTAAACAGCACTTCAAATATGCAGCATTACTTGTTTTGAAGAGAAAGCAAGCTGTGAAGAGTTACAGGATACCACTTAATATTGCAACAAAGATGTAAGAGGATATATGAACATGAGCCGGCAGTGTGCCCAGGTGGCCAAGAAGGCCAACAACGTCCTGGCCTGTATCAGAACCAGTGTGGCCAGCAGGAGTAGGGAAGTGATTGTGCCCCTGTACTCGGCACTGGTGAGGCTGCACCTCGAATCCTGTGTTCAGTTTTGGGCCCCTCACTACAAGAAGGACGCTGAGGTGCTGGAGCGTGTCCAGAGAAGGGCAACGAAGCTGGTGAGGGGTCTGGAGCACAAGTCTTATGAGGAGCGGCTGAGGGAACTGGGGTTGTTCAGTCTGGAGAAGAGGAGGCTGAGGGGAGACCTTATCGCTCTCTACAACTACCTGAAAGGGGGTTGTGGCGACGAGGGTGGTGGTCTCTTCTCCCAAGTAACCAGCAACAGAACGAGTGGAAATGGCCTCAAGTTGCGCCAGGGGAGGTTTAGATTGGATATTAGGAAAAATTTCTTTACTGAGAGAGTGGTCAAATATTGGAACAGGCTGCCCAGGGAGGTGGTGGAGTCACTATCACTGGAAGTGTTCAAAAAATGCGTGGACGTGGCACTTCAGGACTTGGTTTAGTGGGCATGATGATGCTGGGTTGATGGTTGGACTTGATGATCTTAAAGGTCTTTTCCAATCTTAAAGATTCTGTGATACTGGCCACTGGTCTGCCTTTTGCCATTTTGAAACTCCTCCACACCCTGGCCTATTTCTCCATGGTCTGAGCTTTTTCCTGCTCAGATGACTGTGGTGTCAGAGGGAGGAACAGCATCACCTTAGTCATCCTTATGGTCTCTCTGAGCGGAAGAGACACCTCTGAAAGGGGATGGCCTTCCCTGAGTAGGGAATCAGGCTGGGACTTCAGTGCTTTAGGTAAATGCCCAAAGGTAAAAGGGATAATTGTAGACCTGCATGAGTGATGGCAATGGCAATCCACTCCCCAATACATCTGTCAAAAAACATCCCTCATGCTACATCCTGAATTTGAGTCTGTGTATTTGAGGAATTACTAAAAATGTACACTGTCTTTACTTATTTGTATCTATGTGGGTAAGTAAAAATATGGGGGCTGAACTGAACAGCAGGGCAGACATCTGGTTATGTCAAAGCTCAGAGCCCACCACAAGGAGAAGTAATTCCCAAGGTTGTCCCAAAATCCTTGACTTCTGACGAGCAGCATGTATAAAACATAACTGCTGTGGCACTACTTCAACATATTAATCATCTGAATATGAAATGATTTCTGCAGAAGTGATGTCTGTTTCCAAATACAAAGACATGCAAAAAGACAGCAATTAACAAAGAAAAAAGTTACTTTTAAAAAGTGGTAATTTGTTACAAAAACAATGTCAAAATATTTCCTTGTATTAGCATTCCTGTAGCAATAATGATCTCAGGATAGAGGGAGAAGTAATATTTTTTCTTCCACCAACTTCAAGGGCTGGAAAAAGCATATAAGCTTTTGGGCTCAGACTCCCTTCACCAGGTCTGCTGATTCTTCTGGTATTGTGTCCATGTGAAATAGCCCACTTTCCAACAAGGATAAATAGGTAAAAATCTGGTCACTGAGTTACTACATATGTCTTCAATTGAAGTAAAAGCTGTCTGCCAAGCTTCAACCAAGTAGATCATAGGTCTGTTAAAAAAAAGAATCTAAAAGGATGGAATCCAGTTGCTATAGCGGCAAATTAAACAAATAAATGAGATACCATGGAATGCTGCAAAATATTTGTGGTCTGATTAAGTCATATTTGCCACATGTGTGAATATTAACAGCACAGTTTAGTAAAGTGGGTACAATATAGTACAATCCCACTATTATCATATGTACATTCTAATTCTTAGCTGAGTAAGTGCTAATGAATGGTAACGAGCATGTCCAAGGATACATAACACTTCATTTGACTGCAATCATAAGGCAAAGCATAGTTCCTTAAATTTGTGCATACAATAAATGCATATTAATCTACTATATCTTCAAATAGATATTTGCATCCTTCCCTGTGTTTGCATGGCCTTCTAAAAAGACGAAGTTTTTTGTAGCGATTGCCTCTAGCAGTGGGGTGCTCTATGGGGTGCTTTAGAGCACATAACCTGTAGCTGGCAGCTGACATATTAAACCATGTTCAACATAAGCAATCCTCCCCCCAATACATTACGTTTTTACAGCGAGATGTTCTGTTTTCTTGATAAGAGACACTGTTTGAAAATACTTATCATTAATCATAATAATGGATCACTTGCTGTTTGATTCTATCTGCTTATGTTCTCTGTGAAAAAACCTCTTGAAAAAAAACAGCAATCTATTATGTCAAAAGATAAAACAAGTGCCTGATTTTAACTGAGAGAAGAGTGGAGGGCACACAGATTTTTATCAAACATACATACCAGCTATTAATGCATTTTGCACTGATTTTGAAGTTGACCATTTATTTACATTTAGAGCCTGTAAACCACATATCTGATAAATAGTGTGGTAGCACCAGATAAATGTACCAGCTTAAGCACTACAGAAGAGTTGTGTGCGGCTCCAGCAGTGACAACGGTTAGCAATATAAGCTGCACAGAAAGTGAATGCTAAAACAAAAACTGCAATCCTAATATTGTCAGAATTATGGGAATGAACCAAATGCGTTTCCATCCCACTCCGCTGCTGGTTTAACAAACAGACTTAGCAGTCCAGGGCCAAACCCTGCTTCTAGGAAAACACAACGCAGTACGTACTCCACACCCAGAGAAAGGCAGAAAGTCTAAGGCTCCCTTTGTACGTCCTTTTGGGGCTTTTCTTTGGTCATTTGTTTTGTGCCCATAATAATCGCTTTACCAAATATTTGTATGCGTGCCTTCAGCTGAAAATCTGTCTTTGAGCTTTTATTATGCGTATTATTATTATTACCATATTTATTACTTATTACACCTAGCTTTGTCTGGTAAAGCAGAGCAATTTGAAATACAGACACCACACCTCCTTACCTCTGGTGCTTCAAATATGTGATTTTCCAGCACACATGCAACCATTAGTAAAAAGTGCATTTGTTAACATGCAATGCAACTCACACTTCACAGCTGACATGAAAAAATAAGGCACACTCTGAACAGGCTTGTTTTCAACAGCAGGACTGAAGTTTTGAGGGCCAAACAGATAGTTGAGATAATGTACGTCATTGACAGATAAATATATAGACAGAGATGCAAAGGCACCAATGCCATTTTACAGATATCGCACAGATACAATCTATACGAACACAGGCCTCGTACGGTTGCATATTTGCAAGTGGTTTTAATCCTAAACATTTTACAAGGATTTGAAGCTCCTGGCATTTCACCGTGCAAATATTACTTGGTCTACCCTGTAAACCTACATCCAACAGCAACAGAAACAATTCTCCTCCTCTCACAGCAGCATCAATAAGCGACGTTCTTGCTCTCGACTCCTCTAATTAATAGATCTCAGGGAAGTTTTCCCAGGCAAGCGATGGAAAGATATGGTAAGAAAACACACTCTTCATTTCCTCTTTCTTACTTTTCCTTATTCCCTTGCTTCTCCTTTCCTCATCCTTCTCCTCCCTCAGGTCCTCTTTATAATTTTTTATTCAGTGGGTCCTTTCTTATTCACTTGCCTCATCTGGTTTTGTTTTTTTTTTTTTTTTCTTTTTTTTTTTAGGTAGAAGTTGGAACAGCATCAGCTGACTTTTGATTCGCCTTTTTCCTCCCGCCTGTCTTCTCCTCTTATCCAACTATCTTCCCCTAACCTCCTTTTCCATGCTCTCTCTCTCTGGTCCCCTCCCATTCGCCTCTCCTTTGGTAGTCACTCCTGTGACTTGGTGTTGACACTACATGCTCTCAGCCTCTGTGCTAAGAGACTGAGTTACGTGACCTTGTCAACAAAAGGTGGCAAAACTTCAGAAAAAGATCTCATCTGGGGATTTCAGCTCTCAAACTTTTCACTTGCAATGCTCATGTCTAGAATAGGGCTTGCACTTTTAGCTGTTACTAAGTACTCACAGGTATTTTACAAAAGGTCCCTCATTACTACACATTGGGCTTGTTTCTGCCAGGAGGAGGCTGTGTGTGCGTTCTCTCTAGATTACTGTAAATAGCAAATAATCAGAAACATTCGGCACCTGCGTTCAGTTAGAAAGCTGTCTTCACCTTACCCTGATGAGTCTCCTCCAGCAGATAAGTAACGCAGTTGAGGCCAGCTTCCTACTTCACAAAAACCGCTGTGCTGTTACTGTATTAGGTAAAGGGGTTTTCCTAATGCTCCCAGAGGATGCCACACAGACAATTTGATCTTCTTTACCCAGCAGCCTCTTTCAGCTTTCAGGTGCTATGCTATCACAGGTTTTAACACACTACCAATTTCCAAGCCCTTCACATAAGTAACAGAAAATAAAAAAAATCTTTTAAGCTGCTGCTGGTTTTCTCCCCGGGGTGGGGTGGGGGGGATAACTGATACTACTGTATTCACGCTCCAGTGGCGGAACTGGCAGATGATGAGGAGAGATACCAGACAGAGCTGCCTAACGGCAGCATCAGCATGCAAGAAGTGTACAAATCCAACAACATTATTTTCACAGGTTTTGCAAATATTCTGGGTCCCCAGGTGACCAGCTTCAATTGCTATTCTTTCCATCAGACAGATGTTTAAATAATAGCCATCTAATAGCGGGTATACTGTTGGAAATGAAGTTTACAATTAAATTACAAGTTTTCCCTGATTTTTACAATAACATTTTGCAAGCTATTTAACAAGTAGGTACTTCTTCCTGGAGCACTGACGATGTTATTCACCCCTAACATACGAAAATATTATAGATAGTTTAAGAAGAGCACTTGAATTGGAATATCTTTGATAGCCTTACATTTGATTTAGAAACTAATCTAGGAAAAGGGTAAGCATCTTCCCGACATGTGTGAGGCGCTACCAAGGTGCAGTACATGTACAAAAATAGCCCATACATGGGATGTTGCTGTATTAGGAAAGCATCCTCAAGAAGTATAACGCACTGTTTCAAATGAGTCATTTCTGAAAAGGATTTTTAGGGCAACATGCTAGCTGGAAACACTTTGTTGAAAGAAAGGACATCTCCTTGTTTGTACATCAGAGCAAGTACTGCGCAGCAACTGACCCAACTAATGATGGAGAGACGGATTTGCCAAAAAACTCAGCAGTTTTGGACCTTACAATCTTTGTACGTCAGGTTACTACAACTTTTGATTTTTGCACGGCTTTTCTATTTTTCTACTTGTTGAATTACCAAGGAAAAAAATCTTCCCACCAGAAAAACAAAGGAACAAACAAGTCAAGGCCACTGGATGTAAGACAAGGCTGCCAGGAACTGGAAAGGTAGCCAGAGAGACTCCATACCACTCAGTACCACTCTGGTGGGCTCAGCTTTTCACCTGAGCAGCCAGCAATAAGAAGTGAGCGCCAACTTGTGAAAGAAGTAGAGATGTATCACTTGGACAGGCTCCTTCTCTGTAACTTGTCCCTCTGCTGTTTATCCCAGTTTTTGTGCATTCTCTTGAATACAAGGACAGAGGGTATGTCTTTCTAGGAATGTTTTTGTTTCCCAAAAGCAGCACAAAAAGAATAGAGTACCAACCTTGAAGAGCTCATATAGATTGTAGTGGCACAGAATCCATAGAATAATCAATTTTCCAACTCCACAGAAGCAGAGCATATTCCCCTTCCCCCTTCACTGATCTCTTCTCTAGAGTTTTCATGTGAAGACGATTCTTTGTTTCTGACCTCCAAAGCCATTACACTCCTCAGTAAGTAATTTCTCTCTCTGTATTTTACTTTACTCGCCACAAACAAAAGATGATTCACATTTTTTACAGAATTTGGGACAGTGTCTGTGAAAAACAAAGAAGGACTCTTGCTGGAATGGTATGCTAACTTGGACAGATACTGCATGCAGTCCTGCCATGTAACCTGGCTCAAAATCAGCAATGCTCCAGCTTAAATTAATTCAGTCTACAGATCTGTTTATGTGGGCATCATTTAAAATAGGGGCAACCTCTAGTTTTCCAGCCTGTGCTAGTACTGAGGAGAATATAATTTCTGGAAACAAATGTTATCCATGCATCATCCTGTACAGTTCCAACACAAAAAGGTGCAATGAATGAGCTGATAAAAATCCTATTACTATGACACACTACCTTTAAACACTACAGGTTAGCCTTTAATTAAAAAATCCTAATAATGATAGAGATCAGATAGACAGCCAACAGAAAATGGGAAAGAATATTTCCCATGGAAAATATGCCTGTGGAATTAAGGGTTGATATGGATCCAAAGTGCAGGACAGTCTCAAGAACATGAATGACATCTTTAATGGAAAAGCATAGTAATTTGGCAACTAAAATTGTAGCCAGCAAAGATGAATTCATCTGCATAACTAATAAATACAGGAAGTGAACTTGACACTTCAGCAATAGACCAAGGCTGAGACATAGCCCTATTCTCCAACAGCTCTCTTTAGACAGGTAGGTATTTCTACTGACAGAAGCTTAACCTAAGCTACTTAGATGTGCTCCTTCACATAATAAAGAGATGAAATCCTTGTTCTGCTGAAATCGACAGCGACCCTGCCATTGATTTCCTCCAAACACTTCTCAAGTCATTGCGATACCACTGGTTAAGGATGAATTGATTGACCGAGATGATGAAATATATCAGTTTTATGGCACAGTACAACTCTATTAGTGATGTCTTTCACAGGTGTATGAATCTGTATGTATGAGGTACCATCTGGTACCACAAGGCACCACTTACTACACAGATTTTTCTGTAGACAGGAATTATATTTTTAACTATTATGGTGTGTGTCTATATATATAAAAAATAGAAATACAGTTCTTGACACTATATGCAATTTTATGGTAAATAGTTTGTGGCTTTTACCTTTGGGTACAATGATCAGCCTCCCTCTGTTTCTACGAAACTTTACAAACAATACTAAGATTGAATTGGTAATGGGATTGCATAGCTCTGAGGTTCATTTCCCTTATGTTTTCCACTACTTGTGAGGGTTTTTTTATAATCAGGAATTTTTTAGATGTTGAAAAACTGTTGCTATGAAAGAGTGATATTTCTGAGTATTAGCAAGACATTACTATATACTAAATAAAAAAGTTTTTTTAACCATAGACAACATTGAAACTGCAGAGAAGGGATGGGAAAGGGGGAGAAGAAAAAGGGGGATGAGAACTAATTACTGTAACCTAACGAAGCAGCAGACACTGCTGCCCAAACCACTTCTGCTTGGGCTAATGAACTGTCCTTCAAACAATTTCTTCATAGACCCTTCAAGATAGTCACCTTAAAATGCTTCTACAGTATGAATACACTCAAGTATTTTGATACATGCCGATATTGCTAATGGAAATATGACTGCTATTATTACAGCCAGATTTCACGACTTTTCATTCTTTTTCTGCATGTGGATTTTTTAGGTTGATGTTGACAGTTGAGCAAGTTCTTACAGCTGGTCATAATACATCTGTCAGAAACTTCCAAAAATGTGACTTTTCAGTTAAAGCAGGAAATCTTTTTACTGTGACAAATGTAGGGTTTTACGTTTTCCACTTTTTGTGGCTTTTTTTGTGATAAACATGAGTTTAGGGAAATGGCTGTGAAAAAACCTGGACAGAGTGTTCACAGGTGAAGTAACATTGGAGCTCAGATCCTTAGGGGCTACACCAGGCACTGTGGGGGAAGCTCACAGAGAAGAGGGATTCATCAGCGATGCTGCAGCAGCAAAAGGACACACCTCTCACTGACAGATTTCACTCTCCCAAGGGTGATGAATCTCGTGTGTGAGTTTTGTGGTACAAGGTTAGGCTTCAGCACCAGCCACCCTTGTGTTCAGAAAAATTATCACTTGATGTGCACAGCTGCTGTCAAAATGTGCAGGAAAAAATGGCAATAAATGTTTATTTCAGTAAAAAACAACAGCCAGGGATCCAAACTTTTCTAAAACTGTGCTCTCAGAGGTCCTACCCTTCCACCACGGGGACCTCCATCATACTTTCTAAAATATGTCATGTCAAAATTGGAACTACTACTAAGTGAGGTGCTAGCATTTTCAAGGTAGTTTAAGAACCCCTTCATATTATCATGGTCAATGCATCAGTATTAATTAGTATGAAAGCTGTGGAGGATAAAATGAGGGCTAAAACATCAGAAAGAATTAGACTGAAAGGTGGTGAAAAGCCCAACAGTCATAAGCTTTTTCTGTGACCGAGCTAAAGGAACACTTGGCTAAATGGAGACTGACACAGCAAACAATTCCTTTACAAAAGACTTTCAAAAATGCCTTCTACAATATTTCAAGTCGAAAAAAAGTCTAAGATGCTTGCACGCAATTCATTTCAGCAAACTCTATGATGTCCAAAAATCTCAAACAAAAGCCCTTTTCAAATATTTCAGTTAGTATAAATTTCTACAGAGCAACATGAGCTTGAATTGCCTTTTAGTTATGGCACAGAGGAAACTTCCTGAGTACACGGGGCCGTTTGTTGTCAAACGCTTCACAATGTACATTCATGAAAAATGTTATAGGTTAGGCACTTTCAGTATGTGGAACGTCACCTGGAAGAAATGCCATTGGAGCTGGCACTGATGTGGTGTGGGGAGAACATCAATGTATGTATGGCTTGGTAGTGTTTGCAAGTGTTCAGTTTGTAACCTCAAAACTCAAGGGAGGACAGTCTGAACAAACACAGCAGGAGTCATCAGACTCTTTCCTCAGCTCTACACACGCATAATATCATGCTGTTCTTTTCAAAACATCATGAAATACTACAGTAACTAGGAGAAGCTGATGCTCCTCTTGTCAGTAGTAACTCTCATACTGCTCCTCTAACACACAGTTTAGGGAATCAACAAACAGCAGTGCCATCTGCCCCATCCCACGAAGGACCCATTTCTCAAGCTCAGCAGTAGTGCAGAAACCTTGATCTGCTGTGGTGATATAGTACTCAGATCCTGAAGGATGAGCTCTGCTCTCATCTGCTGATGAACTGTAGTGCCAAGTGGTTTGCCATGCCTTGATATGGAAAACAAAGTAATAATGAAGCATTTTGCACAGATACTACTAGCGAAGCAAACATGATGCTTTTCAGCTCCAAATGCTGCATAAACAGTAGTAAGCACCTGATGGCAAAATGTGGCCTTATCTTTCCCTTAGCATTTAAACATACAGTTGAGAGAAAGAATGTCCGACTTGACACACCAGAGCGGGATGAAAAGGTCAGATTTCCTCTCAAGAAACTACTTCTTTTATGATTACCGATGCAGCAATTTTGAAACTGCGTTGATGCATATAATTCCACATTATTAAAAATACTCAGATACAGGTTCTGCTACGCGTTTGGTGTACTTGAGACATTAGTAATTCCCTTTTTTTTTTCTAAAAACATACAAGTCCAAAAAGCATAGTGAGATTTTTTGAACAAGCATTTTAACGAGAACCTTTTCATCAGAAATTATACTTTTGTAGAATGGTAAAGAATCGTTCAATTAAGTATTTCTGTCATTTTAGAGCAAGATTTGTCAGTCAGAACTTCTGTTTTGTGGAATAGTCTCTTTTGATTAAAATTCCTCATGACCAGGGTGACACTGCTCTGGGAAAGGTACCTTATCACAGAAAACAGACAATCCCTACCACCAGCCTGGGATGTAGGACACACAAGTTCAAATCTCCACTGTTTCAATCTAATAGGGATTCAAATACGACTCAAGGACTCAAAGAAGGAAAGATGTTATTCTTACTTGCAAACCATGTTCCTTAATCAATTCTGAGGGGATTAGCTCTAAGCATATGCAGCGTCATGCACAAGGAAATCCGTGTCTTACACTTTTGTTTATGCAAGAAATTGTTTGCATTACTTTACTCACCATTCCATGATTTAGCCATGCTGGTATAAAATTATCAAGCAGCTTTGGATACACCAGTTCCCTGTCATAGATATAGATGCTCCAAAACATCGTCACAACAAACTAAGAAGAAAAAAAAGAAAAGACATTTTAAAATAAATGCTTCTGAACAATTAGCTACATATTTTAGACAGCAAAACAGGGCACTTAGCAAATGATCTATGCACAGACACAGATATTGTTATTCTTCAACCCAGTCCTGCTTTAATCAACAGTGTGAATATGGATTATTCTTTGCATTCACCGGAGTTTTAGCTTTTTTGTTGTTTTTTTTTTAGTTTCGACTTTTATCCTGGAAAAAATCTCATTCTTTGACTTACATGCCTGTGGCCAAATTACAACCGAGTATTATACTTTAGTAGCAGATGTGGCACATAAATAATGTTTCACCACTAACAGGATAGAAAGCAAATGGAAAATCAGGTAAAACACCACTTGGAATTCACAGAATGTATAAATAAGAAACATTCACCCCTGAACAGAAGCCTATAAACTCATCTTTGCACTTTCTCATGTCAGCCATCAAATAGCATTGTTTAAAAAAAAAGTAAAATTAACCCTTCAACCACACTGCACACAATTCATGGACTGGGATCCAAAGAAAAGAGGTCTAGTATCCTCATTCGTCAACATGAAATTTGGCTTGGTTCTTGCCAGAGACTGCCTACCAGGAGCCCACAAAAAGACCATTATTTCCTCTAGGCCGAGGACAGGACAGATGGCTCAGATAGATAAAGTTTGTACTAGGCTAAATTTTTGCAAAAGCGTGCGCCAATTCTTTAAAGATCCCCTGATGTCTGAAAAGAAAAGGTAATAAAAGATTACAGAAATAATAGTTTTGGCTTACCTTAGCTAGGGAAAAGTAGTCTTCTAAATAAAACACAATTGCTTTCTTACCTTAAATTTGAGTCATAGTTTTCTAGTAAAAAAAGGCTTACTGTTTACAGCGGTAAAACTCAATACCTGGGCCAGGAGCTTTTCAATGACCATTTTCAGGGAATCTCTACAGAGTAGTGACAAGTCCAAGTTTAAAGTTCGTGAGGCAACAGATAGGACTTTCACTGAGATCAGCAGGGAAATACTCAGTTATATCCGAACCGATGTGGCCCCATGTCTCACGGCTAATTTGGAGGGTCAGTAAAAGAAAGTGCAAGAAATATGGGGTGAGCACAGCAAGGTCAGCAAATTACTAGTGTGTGTGATAGTGTTAGGCATAAGTTGTTTCATATGCTTCTGACTTTGGAAGATTAAAATTGAGGTTGCAGTTTATCAATGGCACCTTGTTCTAACCACGGACACGGAGACTTCGGCCAGCCAGTTATGTGAATGACCTGAACCAGTACACTGTTCCCTCAGTGTGCATACAGTACATAGTTTCTTAGTTTCCAACACACTTGTCCATCTGTTATGATAGCTATCGGTGCCTGCTCAGAATAAGCTTGGACTATTTGACTAGTGCACAGAGGCCGGGAAAAAAAAATAGGTTATGATGGACGGCCCGAAAAATATTGCAAGTGTAAAGTACCACACAAGAAGCATCTCTTCTGGGCCAGTCTTGGCATTGGCACAGCCTAGCTTTTTACACACCTGCTGACACGTAAGTGCCAAGATATGAATAGCTGAACAGCAGGGAAAATGGAAGCAAAGTATTCTCTTCTCTGCAGGCTTCCTAGAAGTCATGTATTATCACAGCAGGTCTCTGAGAACCTGCTAAGACCAACTGGGACATAAAGACATATTCTCAGGCACATGAAGACCAAGACTGATAATGCTTTTTTCCGAGGAAGTCTTGCATCAAGGAAAATCACCCAGGATTAGGCTGAACCTTATTACATCGAATACAACAAAGTTGGCATGTTTTGACCTCTGATTTTTGTGTGGAGCAGAATAAAACAATAGACTTTGCCAAGGAGGTAAAGATAAGAGAAGAGGGGATATGCCATCTGTCCCTTAACCAAAGTCAGCCAATGGATGGAACAGGATTAGCCTAGCTGGTTGCAACCATCTGGAGCTACAGACGGCAAATGCTGCTTAGCAAAGCACTATCACAAGGCAGACATAAGGTAAAGGAAGTGCGCAAAACCCAAGGTGTCACAGAACTAACCTATCCCGGAGGACAACCTGACATGAGACTAATGCAACACCCTGGGGAAGAGCCCTTCCAGTGTCTGAATGGTTCACCTTACCTTTCCTTATAGTTAGTTCATTTCGATAAACTGAACTATAAAAGTGAACTATTTGGATAAAAAGAACCACAATGAGGACTTGCTACTTAGCTATCTTGCCTACTTCTGAATTTGTTTACTTTCATAAGCAACTGTTGGTCTGGTACTTTCAAATCATCTCTACTATGCTTATACTTTGGTACTGGTAGACTTTTATTTGGGCTGGGCTTTGCCAAGATCACACATGGCCATGCAGTGCCAGACCATGACACAATGAGCTGCTGCTTTACACTGCCTGTGTAAGGTTCAATCAGAATTGCAGCTCTTACGCTCATGCTGCCTTCCTCGTGGCACAATTCATCCCTGTTGTGGAGGCAGTCATGGTACTAGCCTCACATGCCAGGCTGAACAGGCTGCTCATGTGCAGCAGACATCTTTCAGAGACCCCAATACTTTCATTTTCTTTTGTTCCCAAGGCAAAATGTCACAAATGTCACCCTTCCACTCCCTCTTTAGACAAACTCAGGGCCTGGAATTCAAGGACGAAAACAGGCACTAGCAATTGCTTTTACACTTCTTTCCACAGGAGCCTCCTAAGGTTGCCAACTTTCTGAAGACAGCTATTACTTGGTTAAACAACATAAGGTTAAGCAACATATAAAAGAACAGAAGAGGCCCTCGTTTGCTACTTATCCTACCTAGGGGTCATTACAGACCAAAGGGAACCTCACATTTGCAAGCAGACTGTTGGAACTGTTTGAAAATATGGAGTAGCTCACTTGTCACAGGCATCTAAAGTATTGCTAAACAAATACGCAGCAGCAGAAAAAACCATAAGGCTGAAAACTAAACTCTGTTTTCCCACTTAAGGAGATATTCCTTGAGTTTTTGTCCTCTGTCTCTGAAACTTCAGAGGACATGAGAAGAGCATGTGGCACTGCCAAGGGAAAATTTTTGAAGGACAAGTTGGGAAACAGTTGGTGATTCAAAAGAGAAAACAAATAGCTTTATCAAAACATCACAAATGGAAGCAAAGAGAAACTAAGAGAGAAAAGCCAGTGAAAAGAATTGCATAATTTGCTGTTTTACATGAGCCCAACCAAGAAATGTTATGCAAACGAAGAATGAACCCAGTATTTTCCTGCACTATGTGTTTTTGCTTTTGGCTGGGCTACACAGTTGAGTTCACTCATTTCCTGGATGGCCTCACGACAAAGAAGAAAAAAACAGAACCCTTTGACCTTGACAAAATTTCTTCTGAGTACAGTTAAAGGTAACCTTTCTCGCTATCTCCCAAGACATTTGTGGTTAACTGCGAGTATAAATATATTGTTTGTGAGTCTCTTTGAGGGTTAAAGGCATTACATATAGAAGCAATGTGTTATTAAAGGTAGACCACAGTAAGCACAAATTGGCATGGCACTGGCTTTAGGTTGGATCTAGTGCTAGCACAACATCACACCACATGAATTTGAAAAGGGCCAGTGAAGGAAATAAGAAGGAGTAGGAACTGAAAATCAGTGAAGACTCCCCTCAGAGAATAGAGTTCAGGAGGAAATTGCACCACTGCTCGCTCATGTTCCCATCACCAGCCACCATGTCACCACAGATGAGGGCAAAATCTAGAATAGAGAGATTTTGGCATGGCCAAGTCAGTTACGGAAATAGAAGTATCTTGTAGTCTGGTCAAATAACGAGGTAAGTAGGAGGCTGCAGCAAATGCCTATACATCTTTTCTTGGGTAGGATCCCAGATCAGCATTGTTGATGATCTACAGAAGGGTGATCAGCTTTCCTTTTGACTGTAGCAGTACAGAGAAACAAGAGGTAAGAAAAGCATGCCTGGCTTTCTCTCTTGTATCACAGGTTTTTAAAAACATAAAAGTATAACATAAAGAATATGAGATCATTCTAGCCAGTTTAGACGCAGACCCAAATGGAGCTATTAAAGCTACATGATATAAAATATCAGTGGTGGAGTTTGTGATTTTCTAGGCAGCAATCTCTCTTCTAATATGTAACAATATCACTTTTCTTTCTTCTTCCTATTTCTATTAAACGCAGTCTTAAACTAAATGCCTGTTTTATCTCTTCTTCCTCTTGTTTGGTACAAATTACAAGAAACGTACTGATAAAACCATACACAGTTCACACAAAACACTAATTAACCACAGAAACACGGCAACTTCATGATCTGTGTTAAGAAAATAGAAAAAATTAGGGATACTCTAAACTGATGTAGTCTCTGACTATTAAGTGTGTCTCACACTTCTCTAGCAGTGTAAATTATTCTCAATATAAATCTCCTTTACACTGATTAAGGGGATGTAAGTGCAGCCTAGATGAGAATTGGTAGAGAACTTCTAAAACGTCTATGCAAGCACTTTTCTTCAGTGCATGCTTCCTGATCTCTTAGGCATTTGAATAGTACCCCAGGCTTATAATAAACTAGGTCTAGGAAGTGCTGCCCACAGACTTTTTGTGGAACAAAGCTTTACTGCATAGAAACTTGGTCTGTCGATGTCTGATTTCATTCTCCTAAGAGTTGTATTAAAAAGGGCAACAATAGCTGAACAGTATGTTCATTATGTCCTTCAAAGAGCTTCATGTTTATTTCTTGATGCTCCTAAACAAAATGGTAGGTTGGCAATTCAGTTTTATCTGAACCCCCAAAGATACACAATGCATAACACAACACTGGAGAGGTGTGATTTGCTGCAAAGATTTTGCAAGATTTGATTTGTTCCAAAGCCACCCAAGGAGATGTTTGCCCTTGGGCTGGTTCTTTCCTCTCCTTTGGAAGGTGGGAGGAGGTTGGTGGTCAGACTTCCCAGATGGTTTATATGTAATATGCTTTTAGGAAGTACTAAAAATGAAATACTTTATTTTCTGATTTTTTTTTCACACATCATTGTTTGACTTGGGAGTGGAAACCCTTTTTCTCATCTATTTTTCAGAACATGTCATCTCAAGGGCTCCAGTAAGCAGGAAATACAGAAAAAAATGTGTTGAATTGCTCTTGAAAAACTGCAGTTAGTGGGCTTTAAAATGTTCCCCTAGTATTTGCATCATTCCCCAAACATGCCCGGTGTAAAACACTGAGCAATAAAAATAATTTAGATGTTAAGGTAACTGACAAGTACTTAATCATGACCTCTGCTATTACATTAGAAACCCAACATGGATTTTATTCACATCCATCCAATTTTTATGTGTGAAGGTTCCCTTGTGCTGCTACTGGAAACGACTGAGAAGCTCCTTGGAGACCTAGGTGAGCGAGTCTCAAAGAAGGGAAGTCTGCATTGGAACTTCTTTTGTTCCTTTTTTTTTCATTTTGAGTGAGGAAGCTGTTGAGAGAATATGGGAAATGAGGGAACTTTAACTTTTTTTCTGCAGACACTCTGGTGTTTAATAGCTTTCTTCTAACAAACACCTCTGGCATACCAAAATTTTACTGGATATTTTCTTACACATAAATAGCTCTTTAGAGAACAAAGCCAGTGTTACACAATTGCTATTTTCGGGCCCTGAACTTCTCCTACGCGTAAACCCACCGAAGAAGAGCCCCCAGTGGCTGTCCCTCAGGCACTGGCCAAGGCTTTGGCAAGTGGTAGCTGCGGTGTGGTGGGCGCTGCTGGAGACGATCAGATTTCAGGAAAGAGCTGAGACCCGTGTTAAGTTATGAAGTGCTGCTGTTGGTCTCCCAGTAGCCAGGAGAAGAAACAACAATGAAAACAACCTTTTTAGGCTTTCTTAGTAAGAAGTAAAGTGAAATAATATATGGTAATCAATTGCTCCTCCTCACCACAGAAAGGTCACCTTTGGAAATGCAGAGCATCTGTCCAATAAACATGGCCATTTCTTACCTTTTTCTGGATTTTTTTGTTTGTTTGTTTAAGAGAGAAGTTCTTTCTGTATGAAACCCTTGAGAAAGTAGCTAACTCCAGGTATAAAACACACCTCATGGGAACTGCTAACTTGTAAATCATCCAGCAGTACTTCTAGTGCGGGCAATGGCTACCTGGGATTCATCACTGGCAGCAAGAGAAACAATGCCTGAAGGAAATGCGCAGAACTGCAAAGACAAAGTGAAGCTGAAATTCTCCAAGATCTTGAAAAGTTTCAAGGGCAGGAACACTGCAGGGGTGGAGGAGCACACAGACAGCAGTACAAAGCTAAAACAGTGGCAGGAGAGAATCCGTGAATCCTAAGCAGTGGGAGAGAACCAAGAAGGGTGTGCTTTAATGCATGTAAAGGCTAACACTTCTAGATTGAAAAGGCACTTAAAATCTTTAAATAAAGACAAATAATGTGATGTTGTTCTTCTTCAGTTCTACTATCAACATAGTAGGAAAAGCATCTGTTGCCAATCACAATCAAAAATACTTCTAATTCCCAACCTCTGTTAAAACATAAATGTAACATATATATCTCTGCACCCATAAAATACATATTTGCAAGCCTGTTTATTCACAGATTTTTAAATAACTGTATGAGTTGATCCAGTTACTTCTACCAAGGCTGAAGAACTGCAGTCTGTTACCCCAAGAGGAATTGTGGCAGCTCCCAAGAGGCAGGTTAGCTTGTATAGTAAGGGAAGGCTAGCAGCCGGGTTTTTATGAAAGAAATACCTGCACAGTGTTTCACTGTGCTTTGCATTTTCTAACTTTGTAAAAGCATTCTGCATTTCTTTACATATTGTGAAATACCACATAAATGGTGAAATCACATTTAATGAAGCATCCTTAAACATATACAATTATAAATGTAGATTGATATGTTGCATTAACTGCAGTTGACAGTGAGTGATCAGCTTTTGTGAAACAGTACATTTGAGACCTCATACAGTTTTCTAGTAGTCCTACCATGAAAAGAAAAATTGCTTCTAGTGAATTTATTTTGAACTAATATACACTGAAATACAAAATTAGAATCAAAGGTTGATCCTGAACAGCAATAAAAGCAATACTTTAATGAAAGGTTCACACTTTTTTTTAAATGTAACCTAAACTTAGAACTAGACTGACACAGACCACACTTCCATGTAAAAACTCATGAAATTCTGGATTTTCAGCTGCTTTCAGTGTATGGTGTGAGACACCTGAAGACAGTCAGCACCTTTTGCAATGTGCAGTGTCCCAGTGGAGCAGGACCTGATTCAAAGAACAGATTTCTTTTGAAAAAGACACGTAAAAGCCACGTTTTTCCATACCTCCTGTGTGCTTTTTTACATTCCTGAGAACCCTCTTTTTCTCCTACCTCATTTTTTCTGTCAGCTCTGAATCCCCCACGGCATTAATAGGGAGCAACCTGGACTTTCGCTACACTTCTTGCTCATGACAAAATGGTTTACAGCCCGAATTCCAGTCAGGTCATTATGGTGTGAAACATGCCATAATCAGCACTTTCGCTACTACTGATGATGACAAACAGTGCAGAAAAGTCCAGATTGACACTCAAGATGCTGCTGGTACAACTCACATTTGAAATGACCTGTACAACCAAGTTCATTTTGTAATGTACATTTTTTTTTAATGAACCAAAAATAATTTGAGCACCACCAGTGCTCCCTTACACCTGTGAAAAACAAGAGAGTAGTAAAATCATTGCTACTGTTTTTCCCTTCCTTCACAGTCTTTTGCATAGAGGTGGCAAAGCCTTTCAGCAAACAAGCAGTAAATAACAGCGCTCACCCAGTTTGTAAAGACACGTGCAGATTAACAGTGTACTTACCACTCCAACAGGGAAAGCTAGAACAGCCATCATCCAGTCACGGAGGGAAATGAGTTTTTTCAGCTGCCTCTCTTGCTCTTGACTGTCATTTCCTTTAGTAAGAAGACTGGACAGGTCGGTCAAGACACAGATCCCGAAGAAGACAGCCTGGATAACCTGCACGGAAAGGGAACACACTCTTGAACATAGAGAAGACCAGAGCACTGGCAGAGAGCAGGTTGGACACAGGCGCGTGTGAGGAATATTGCCACGGAACTGACATGGGGAGTGGGAAAACATCAGTCCCTTAAATATGGGCAGAGTTTGTTCACATAAAAGCCACTTGAGCTTCTAGATTGAAAAGCCCTGCATGCACCTTGCTCCTCATGTATCAGGGGGATTGATGCGAGTGGAAGGACTGTTCCCGAGGTGGGTCTTCCCACCCTCACCTCAGACATGTGCCACCAGCCAGGGACTGAACTGCAGCCACCCCTTCCTGCTTCGCTCCATACAACTCGGCCCCAAAGACATGGCATTTGCCTCTGAGGTGGAAAAAGTGAGGAATGCTCCATGTGAAAAGAAAGGAAAGAAAGAAGACGAGCGGCTC